>NC_048219.1:160588421-160778487 GCF_002007445.2 Ailuropoda melanoleuca | reverse complement strand
TGTTCCCTCTCTCGCTGGCTGTCTCTATCTCTGTCGAATAAATAAATAAAATCTTTAAAAAAAAAAAATCCGTGGCGGTTATGTGGTAGAGATTCAAGGAGTTGAAATGACATGGATCATTTGGGACCTGATTAAAAAAAAAAACCCTCATTTTTCCCTACGTGGAAGTGTACCTGCACAGCTATGATTCAGAAATAGAGAATCATGATGCCACCAATGACCAGGTCACCAAGGATGCAGCAGAAGCTATAAAGAAGTACAATGCAGGTGTCAAGTGTGCTGCCATCACCCCCAATGAGAAGAGGGTTGAGGAGTTCAAGTTGAAACAAATGTGGAAATCACCAAATGGCACCATCCTAAATATTCTGGGTGGCACTGTTTTCAGGGAAGCTATTATCTGCAAAAATATCCCCCGGCTTGTGAGTGGATGGATAAAACCCACCATCATAGGTCGCCATGCTTAATGGGGATCAAGTCAGCTGTGCTGGCATAGTTTGATTTTCCATACTCTTTTTTCATGACCTTTGGCTGCCCAGAAGTTCTGATTTATATGTTTTATTCTTTTGGTGTCTACTGCCTTTATGTGAGGTGCAAAAATTGAGAAATGGGCATGTGTATATGTGTATATCTGGGTATGTTTAGGTAGAAATAAATGTAGATAAACTTACAGATAAAATAGTAAATAGCAGCAATAATATTCCCTAGCATGAAGTTTAGCAGGAAGCAATATTTAGGGCAAAAGACTGGCAAGGATAGGGAAATTATTTATTTCCTTATATTTTTGGTTGTTGGCATAGAGGCATAGTAGTGTTTAGACTACTGATTATGTAGATTATTTGGAAAATTTTAGAGGACACAAGCAGTAAAGAAATCAGAACTGGCTTGGGAAAAGGGGACTCATGGATTCATATAAATCCAAATTTCCCCAGACTTTACCAGTTTATTATGGAAAACAAAGTGAAATTGACAGTAATGCTCAGGTTTTGCTAGCTCAATATGCCCACCGATGGATCAAGCACTTTGACCCCTAGAAAAATCCCTTTCCCCTATGGTTTTTGGACATCTTCAGAGCTGTGTCACATGGCTCACAAACAAATCTGCTTTTCAGGGGAGCTGCCGGGCATTGCTGTGTCTGCTGGAGTCTTGTTTATTTCTGTAGGGCGTCCTGGCATCAAGGTGTCTGCTGTAGATCCTTCTGTGGCCTCTGCTTTTAGAAACGCTAAAAATAGCTCAGGTTGAGGGACTCTGCTGAGCAGCAGAGGAAATCATGTTCTCTCCATTTCACCCATCCTTGTCTCCTGGTTACCCTTGAAGAAAAACTCTTCTTCATAGTCCCTATTACCCCTATGCAAAGAAAGTTATTTAAAAAACGTTCAGAGGTCTTGGAATCAGCTCAGCAAAGCTCCTCTTCCTTCACAGCACACACAGCAACATTCAGGTATCCTTGATATTTTTCATTTGCTTAGAGCTATGGGTTTTAAAAAACAACCTGTTTGTATTTACCTAAACGCAGGGCACAAGCACATGAATTCAAGTAAACAGTTACATTATTTATGATTCTTGGATGATACAATTCTATTTAAACNTGATTCTTGGATGTAGCACCAATATACTGATATTCTGCGTTGGAAATAATTAAGTTTGTTGGCAGTAAAATTAATTTGGGCATGCGCTATTTCATTATCCACAAAAATTCTTACTCTAGCTCAGGTTTTCCCAATGTATTAGCTATTTAGGAAGGCATCCCAGAATATAAATCGTTTTCATATTCTGTTTCATCATCAGCTCATTTTTCAGGTGTCTGTGTGAGGCATAACAGTTAAGGTATGAGATATGTTGATAGTGTTAAAAAATACATTCCATAATGAATGAAACTGCAAGAGGGATTGCAACAGCTTTTATCTGATTGATATGGATATACAGAACAGTGAACTTTGCTATTATACCATTTCTCTGGAAGATCCTCAACTGTTAGCTCTAAGGGTAGAAACAAATAACCAAACAGTATCATCTGAAAGAATATGACATCTGTGTGCATGAGGTCAACCTTAAAATGGTCAGACTATGCCCTGAACTAGCAGTGATGCCACCTTCCTTTCCTTTTATGAATGGTAGATAGATATACTTGTTAGAAACTTCTAAAACCTACTTCTGTATTTAACCTTTATAGTCTATTGGGGTGATGACTTCTTTTTATACTCCTTTGTTTTTATTGATTCTAAAACAAGGGTCTTAGAATCTTTTAGCTAAAAATAATTTTAAAATGCAATATCCCTGGGACACATGGGTGGCTCAGTTGGTTAAGCAACTGCCTTCAGTTCAGGTCATGATCCCAGGATCCTGGGATTGAGTCCTGCATGGGGCTGCCTGCTCAGTGGGGAGTCTGCTTCTCCCTTTCCCTCTGCCTGCCGCTTCCCCTGCTTGTGCGTGCTCTCTCTGTCAAATAAATAAATAAAATCTTTTAAAAAATGCAAGATCCTCATTTTCCAGAAGAGGAAACTGATGTATAGATACACACAATCCCTATCAAATTCCAAGCTTTTTTTTTTTTTTTTTGGTAAAAATGGACAAATTCTTCCTAAAACATATGAAATTGCAAAGGCTATATGTTTTAGAACAGCTAAAACATATTTAAAAAAGATCAACAAGTCAGGAAAAATTTAGACCAGCCAATATAAAGTAACTGGAGGGCTCCTGGGTGGCTCAGTCAGTTAAGCATCCAACTCTTGAATTCAGCTCAGGTCATGATCTCAGGATCGGGGGATCAAGCCCCTCATTTGGGTCTGTGCTCAGCTGGGAGTCAGCTTGAGATTCTCTTCCTCTGCTCCCCCATCCCCAACTCGCGTTCTCTCTTTCTCTCTCTAAAAATTAATAAAATAAATCTTAAAAAAAAACCCTAACTTGAAAGCTAAAGTAATGAAGACATAAGGAAAACATCAACAATGGAACAGACTACAGTCCAGAAATAAACCCATACATTTATGATCAATTGATTTTCAACAAAGATGCAAAGGTAATTCAATGGATAAAGAAGAACAATCTTTTTCTTCTTTCTTTCTTTCTTTCTTTCTTTCTTTCTTTCTTTCTTTCTTTCTTTCTTTCTTTCGAGAAAGCATAACTATTTATTTATTTAAGTAGGCTCCACTGGACGTGGAACACAACACAGGGCTTGAACTCACAACCATGAGATCAAGACCTGAGCTGAGATCAAGAGTTGGACACTTAACCGATTAAGCTATCCAGGAGCCCCAAGAAAGCATAACCTTTTAAAAAAAACAATGCTAGAACAACTGGATATTCATATGAAACAAAATGAACTTAGACTTTCTTCTCTCACCATTAACAAAAATAGTTAACCCCAAAAGAATCATAGACTTAAATGTGAAGACTGAAAGTATGAAAAAACATAGGAAGAAATATTTTTAACTTTGGATTAGCCAAAGATTTCTTATATATGATACCAAAAGTACTATCTATTATTAAAGAAAAAAAAGATAAATTGGACCTCAACAAAATCAAGGTCTTTTACTTTTCAAAAGACTCCATTACAAAAATGAAAAGATAAGCCACAGAGTGTGAGAAAATATTTGCAAATAACATACACGATAAAGAATTTACATCTAGAATATATATCAAACTCTTAATACAAGAATAAAGAAACAACAAATGACTCAATTAAAAAATGGTTTTGAGTAGACACTTCACTAAAGTAGGTATACTAATGGCAAATAGAGTCATTGACAAATGTAAATTTAAACAGAGCAAGATAGCAACGTGTGCCAGCTAGAATGACGATAGTAAAAAAGACGTAATACCAGTGTTGTCAAGGGTGTGGAGGAACTTGAACTTCCATACGGTGCTGGTAGGAATATAAAATGGTATAGCTACTTTGGAAAGCAATGTGGCAATTTCCTAACACGTTAAAGATACACTTTCCTAGAATCTACCCAAGAGAAATGACAACATATGTGGAGAAAGTCTTGTCTGTAAATGTTCAGAGCTGTATTACTCATAACAGCAAAACAAAACATGGAAAAAAATCTAAATGTCCATCAGCTAGTGAACATCGAAACAAAATGTTATGTTGCCATTTTGCGGAGTACCTCTCAGCAACTGAGCAATAAAAAAGAATGAACACTGATACATGCAGCCTCCTGGATGAACCTCAAAAACATTATGAAAATGAAAGAAGCCAGGTGCAAGAACTGCATAAGATTCCATTTATATGAAGTTTCTAGAAAAGACAAAATTACAGCTTAAAAAAGCAGATCAGTAGGTATGTAGGGATTGAGACTGGAGTCAGGATGGACTGCAAATGAGCACAGGGAAACATTTTGGGATGACAGAAACTTTGTGAGACCAGAATGTGGTGATGGCTGCACAACCACATACATTTATTAGAATTCATTGAACTATAAACATAAAATTGATGAATATTATGGTATGTAAATTATATCATAATAAAACGGTTGGAAGCATATTTGAGAAGGGGATATACTGATATTTGGTTGATTTTTTTACTTCCTCGTATTCATTTCACCATAATTTAGTACCAGCATTGTAATTCTTTCCCTGTGGTGTACAATCTGTGGAACTATTAAGTTACTCTCTGTTCCCCAAGCCAAGGGGTAGGCAGTTAGTATTTTCTTTTGTAAGAGAGAAAATTCTACTTCAAACTCTCTTAAGAAAAAATAAAATAAGTGGTTGGCAGTATTTGAAACCTACATATAATTAGAATCAGCTTTGGTGGTGGTGGTGGGGTGGGGGCAGAAGAAAAGCCTCCTTGGCAACTTCACCAGAAACTGACCCACTCTGAGTTTTCTTTCTCTGGGGAGATGTTGAGTTCTTAGTTTTACGTGCCATAGTTAGGAACTGTTGGATGGGGACATTTGGATCTCTAATGTAAAGAAGCAGATATGAGGTTACTGGGAAGCTAAAGGGGTGGACTAGGGTAGACAGACCTTGATTTTGGCTGCTTCACATCTGTTCCATCTTTTGGTACTGGTGAATTTCTTAGGAATAGTCTCTTTCTGTTTTGGAAAATGGGAATAAGGTGAGCATATGATTCTAGTTAAACTAATCAGATGTTTTGCTCAATAAATGGGAAACTTGAGTAGACTACAGAGAAGATTGTAATTGGTTTGAATGAATTCATTCAAGAGAGGGTGCCTTGCTGACTCCTGGAGCTCCTTTGGATCTGAGTGTTCAGCATCCCCATCAATTATATAAACTATTGCACATTATTTCTAATAAATTCAGTTTTTGCATAAGTCAGATTTAGCAAATTAGCAGCAGGCATTATTAAAATAAACCAGCAATTCTCTTGATAGAAATATGAACAAAAAGAGATAATTGATGAAAAGATATGTTGGAAATTCTGCTTTGGTTTTCAGTTATCTACCACATTTGTGTTTGTCCTTCATGAGCATGTGCAAGTATGGGTATCTGTGTGTGGATGCACAATTATCATAGGTCAGGAGTGTGACTTTGAAGATAGAAAGGGGTGCCTAGGGGGCTCAGTTGGTTAAGTGACTCTTGGTTTTGGCTTCGGTTGTGATCTTGGGGTTGTGAGATGGAGCTCCGCGCTCAGTGGAGTCTGCTTGGGATTCTCTCCCTCTCCCTCCCCCTCTGCCTTTCCCTCTGCTTGCATGCCTATCCCTCTCTCTCCCTCTTTCCAAAATAAATAAATAAAATCTTAAAAAGGGGGGGGCAGAGTGAGAATATCAGCAGGTAGTGTAAACCCTTTCAATACTCTGTATATTGTGAGCCTAGAAAGTATAGTTTGAAAGAACTTGATTTATAGAGTCTTGGAAGCAGAAAAACATAAATCCCTCTTTCAAAGAAGGAAAGTTAGATATTTTAGTTTGCTTTATGCAAGGAATCAACTTAAATGAAAGAGGACTTGTGGGGCCAAGAAGACCTAAAAGCACTCTTTGTTGATTCAAGCCTTATGTTGTTAATTTGCTTCTCTTTGATGATAAAAAAAACTATGCAAACAGAATCTATAAGCCCAAGGACCTAAACCAAAAACTTGCCTTCTAACACATCAGGTTGAGACGACCTTTCAAGTAAGACTAAAACTTGGTTCTGCTCAACAGTAATTGGCAGATTCCTGGGATGTGTTTTCATTCATTGTCAAAAACCACAGACTCTCCCGCTCTCATATTGTTTTATCAGCCAACTAGAGCAGCAACCTTTGTGTTGTCAGAATCATGAAACATGTTTGGATAATTATGGGAGGACAGAAAGCATGACTGGCGCAGAAGAGAAATGATGGTCCAGAAAGTGTAATTAGCTTTCTTCACATATAACCAAACTTTAAATTAATTTAAATTAAGTTCTTGTTTTTACTATCTATAAACATTCAGAATAGGCTTTTTTAAAAAAAAGAAGATTTTTTTTATTCCACTGTTTCCTTTGGCTCAGGATGAAAAACAAACAGAATAAAAGTGCCTCTGACCATTTCTACATCCGAAAGTAATCTGCAACTTTGTTTGTGCTTCTACAGTTATAATCCCTGCTCCTCTGTGGCAGGGGATGGAGTTACTTGTTAATTTTCTTCCTACCAGATGAGAGGAAGCGGATGTGGGACCCTAGAGCAGAGCTCAGAGACCCCTAATAGGCCACTGTTTAAGTTAATAATAAAATAATTGATATATTTTCATATAATACTTAATGAATTATAAATTCATTTCTAAAGAAAAATAAAGTCACTTCTATTCTGTCATCACTGATGAGATTTCATGAACAATAGATTTGCAACTGCAACTGCAAGGACCAGAGGAATCTTGGAGTTGGAATATTATTTGCATTTTAAACCACAGTCATTAGTTGCCTACCTATTGTTTAAAAAGGCCTGGCATATGATTATTTAACAATACTTAAAAAATAGCTGGATAACTTAAGTAGGGTTGTAGAAGTGTCAGTATCAGTAACTTTGTTTTGTTCCATTTTTTATTGCAGAGGGGGACAGTATCAGTAACCTTCAGCTACAGTCCTCTTTCTAGACTAGCATACTACAATGATAAATAAAAAGAAGCTGAAATATTTAGGTTCTCTCATTATAATGGAGAGGTGAATAATAATTCTTGTATGTGTTTTGTGATAAGATGTGACTCCTACTTGAGCCCTGCCATTAGTCTTAAGCCACGAGATACACTTCTATGAAGTGTCAAATCGCTGGCTCCGAATCAAATTCTATCCAATATTCCCCCATGTAATCAGCTGTCATCCTCAGTAACAGGTAGGAGACAATGCCCTACTTTCACTTTATTCCTGTTAAAGAGCTCCAGCTCAAGAGTCTGGCTAAGACTCAAGGACATAATAGGGAGTCTGGTTCATATAAAATAAAGAGATAAAATTCCTGCTTTGTTTCCTCCCTTTCCTCACCCCCAGCTTGTCCCCTAGCACATTCTTATTCCTCTCATAGGCCAGTGATGTTCGCTAGAAGGATGTCTCACCTTAGTGTCCTGTCTCACATCATTCGGCCTTATTATCATACTGGCATCATTAATGGGGTCATGCAGAGGTTTCATCTGCTTAGAGAGAGGAGTTAGTCTACCGAGGTAGTGCTTCTCTTGAGAATTCCAATTAACCTATTATCTTGAACCATCTTTCAATGTGGTCATTGGGTGTGACCATAGACGCTGATCAGTTCTTTCTGTACTTGGTATAGTTCCTATTTTTTTTTAAGGGAGGGTTACTCTCAATTCCCTACCTCTAGTATTTCCTCTTAAACAGATAAATACAGAACCATAATTTTTGGTTAATACATGAAACAGGACATCTCTGTATATCTAAAAAGAAGTAAAAACTCATATTTTATGACTAGATACCTACCCATGTATGTTAACCATAATCACCATTATAATTTTTTCATTTGTCAAGAGAAGAAATAGTCTATGAAGTTATCTTCAATAAGATTGAAAATACATAAATAATTAGGAAGGAGGGTAGGCACTGTTGTTTGATGGCTTTTTTTTTGTATTTTTAAATTATTATTAACATATAATGTATTATTTGTTTCAGGGGTACAGTTCTGTGATTCGTCAGTCTTACACGATACACAGCATTCACGCAACCCATACTGATGGTTCCAAAATAGTATCTCCTGGATTCATGTAACAAACTAGAGAACTTGCCAAGGTCCTTTTCACCTTTATAATGACACAAAAAAGATGTTACTTTCTGGTTTTAAACAAGAAATCAAGTAAGAGTCGAGCACTGCCGCAAAGAAGGTTTTAGTCTAATTTTATCAGACTAAGTTACTTTAATCTTTTTTGGTGGCCTGAGGTTTCACAAAGGGAAACGTAAAGTGCATAATTTTCTACATGTTATTAAAAGACATTTGAAAAGCTGATAGCATAAAACAGGTCAAGAGATAACAGGAGGACAAAAAATAAGTGGGAAAACGCTGTAGGGAAAAGAAAGAGATAGGCAGGAACTTGCATGCTATTTTCAGTGTATACTGTGGTCTCAAAGATGATTACATTTTCTTAATAGGGGCTTCCCAGGTCCTACTGAGTTCAGGACAGGGCAATTTATTCTAATGAACAAGAAAGAAAAAAGCATAAAAATTGCTGTTATTCAGTCATTTGGGAGAGAAGGCCATATTTTCAGTTTCTCCAATTCTTGACGGAATGTTACACATCAGATTTAACGTACCAACTTGAGAATTGTAGTTGTCTAAATCATTTTTGTCTCTTGGCACCTGGCATTTTATTCTCTCCTCCTAAGTTCCTTGCTCTAATTCTTTTTAAACTTCCCACCTTCCCTTGTTTATGTGTTGACTTCATTCTTGGAATGAATTGAGATTTGTCTGAAGCAGCTTTAACTCAATGTTTAACTTTCATGAGAATCTGGCACTGAGTTTGACCTTTTGATATCTTTGGGAGAACCTTCCAAATGTTATTATTGGAGTGTTGGGAAGACCTTCTGCCTCTTATGTCTCCTTTCTTTCCAACCCATTTCTCCCTGACTTAATTGCTAATGCCTGAGATTTTATCCTTCCAGTTTTGCTTCAGTTGATATGAAAGTGCAGACACTCCTGGGAAGATTCAGTCACTCACACTTTATTGTGAATGAGGCCCAGGGGCTGGACTTTGATAAAGAGGCAGAGATTAAGAACTAGAGAACTCTGGCGACGGGTGCAGCTGTTAATTGCTGTAGCGATGGTACAAGTGCTGAATGCAGTCAGATCTGCTACTCGCCAGCTCTGTTCACATGGAGTCACTTCAGGGATGCCTGGGTGGCTCAGTCAATTAAGTGGGGGTCCTGGGATCGAGTCTCACATCGGGCTCCCTGCTTACCTGGGGAACCTGCTTCTCCCTCTACCTGCCACTCCCCTTGCTTGTGCTCTTTCTGACAAATGAGTGAATAAAATCTTAGAACACAGGGTCACTTTGTTCACCTGAACCTCNCTTTGCTCACCTGAACCTCAGGGATCACATACAGAATAGGGAGTAATAATGCTTGTCTGGTTTACCTAACAAGATTATTTGGAGGCTCAATGACAGTATTTGTGTAACAAGAAATTTCTAAACTGTGAAATGCTCTGCAAAGTGAAGATACNAAAGACAGTATTTGTGTAACAAGAAATTTGTAAACTGCGAAATGCTCTGCAAAGTGAAGATATTAAAGGGCATGACCAAAGGGGAAAGGAAGTGTGGCTGAGGCAATGTGTATCCATGCTGCAGCTGAAGTGGATCCCGGTGTCACTTTGTAATCACACTCAAGAATTCTGACAACTGAAATGACCAGGATTCATATATTGCCTTCTGTATATCACTGCGTTAAAGCAAGCCACTTTCCTTTTCCTCTCTAGGCGGGTCCATACTGGGGAAGGTGAGAGAGGATGGCTATCGAAGCACAAGTCATCCTTCGCCTTAAAGGTTTATCTTTGCCCAGAAACTGAGTCTTCAATAAAAGAATTATTTAGGTTTGTGGGAAACAGTAATTCTTTAGGAACAGGCTTCTTTGAGGTCAAACTAGGACTAGAATTGGTAAAGTAATATAGCAAAGTGGAGTGGTGTTATATTTCAAAGAATGCACTAACAGCCTCTAATGAAGAAGCCATCATTTAAACATGATCAGGCTGCAGACGTATTAGTTATCCTCCTTTTTCTTGTTCAAGACAACCATTAAGAACTGATACATGAGTCAATGCCTGCTACCACGTAGCCACCAGCTCCAGACAGAGCTGTCCATGTGTAGTAGGCAGAATAATGCACCTGAAGAACCCACGTCTTAATTCCTGGAACCCGTTGAGATGCTATGTCACATGGCAAAAGAGACCATGCAAATGTAATTAGGACAGGGAGATTATCTTGCATTACCCAGGTCTGCCCAATTTAATCACTTGAGCCCTTAAAAGCAGAGAACTTTCTCCAGCTAGAGGCAGAAGAGTGAACCAGCAGTCAGAGACATCGGAAGCATGAGAAGGATTTGACATGTCATTTCTGGCTCTGACATGAAGGGATCGTCAGCAAGGAACAGACGTGCGCCTTTAACAGCCTAGGGTTGTCTCTAAATAGAGAGCAAACAAAGAAATAGGGACCTACAACTGCTAGGAGCTGAATTCTGATAACCTGAATGGGCAGGGAAATAGTCTTCCCAGAGCCTCTGGATAAGAGTCCAGCTGGAGGACACTTTGATTTTGGCCTTGTAAAATTGGGAGCAGAGAAACCGGTTGAGATAACCTTATATTCTTACCCATAGGAACTGAGAGTCAAGCCACTAATTTTTTGGTAACTAGTTATGGTGGCAACAGAAAATTAATACACCATGTGAGAGGCAGCTGGACAGCAAAACAGTGTTTGTTGTTTCAAATAGCCACCCGTATGATTTTCCTTTGGGCCTTTATATTTGAATCATTATTTTTTTTTCTGATTATAGCCTCTGAACACCTAACACATGACTCTTTTTTTTTCCCTTAAGGTTTATTTATTTCAGTAATCTCTACACCCAACATGGGGCTTATATTCATGACCCCGAGATCAAGAGTCGCATGCTCTACTGACTGAGCCAGGCAGGCGCCCCAGCACATGACTCTTTAAATCAGCAGATATCTCGGTTTCAGATGCTCCAGACTGAGTCCAAGTTCCTTTATTTTTTAGTAATTCCTCCTGAGGTCCCTCACAGTGAATTTTGTACACAGTTCTCTCTCTCTCTAGAATGTTTAAGAAGTTGAGATAAAACATACATTCAATAAAATGTACTATTAAGTGTATAGCTTGATTTAAGTTTTTATATGTTGACACCTGAGGACCACTACCTAGGATGGAGAGAGAGGATATTTCCATCACTTCAGTGGGTGCCCGTGCATCCTTTATGTCCTTCCCTACTCAATGCTTGCCTCACCCAGAGTCATCCACTATTCTGACTTATATCACCACTGTTTAAGTGTGCCTGCTAAAATTCATGTAAATGGAATCATACAGAATGTGCTCGAATGTCTGGCTTCTTTAGCTCAGCATGTTTTTGATATTCATTCATGTTGTTGTGATATTAATAGTTCATTCTTTTTTTTATAGTACTGTAGAGTATTCTCCTATATGCATATATATATTTTTTTAAGATTTTATTTATTTATTCTACAGACATAGAGACAGCCAGCGAGAGAGGGAATACAGGCAGGGGGAGTGGGAGAGGAAGAAGCAGGCTCATAGCAGAGGAGCCTGATGTGGGGCTCGATCCCACAATGCCGGGATCATGCCCTGAGCCAAAGGCAGATGCTTAACCGCTGTGCCACCCAGGCGCCCCCTATATGCATATGTTTATGCATAGTCTCCCATGGTGGTTATTTGAATTGTTTCCAATTTTGAGCTATTATGAATAAAGCTACTATGAACCATCTTGTACGTGGTGTTTTTTGTTT
The DNA here is from genome assembly GCF_002007445.2 of Ailuropoda melanoleuca. Taxonomy (NCBI): domain Eukaryota; kingdom Metazoa; phylum Chordata; class Mammalia; order Carnivora; family Ursidae; genus Ailuropoda; species Ailuropoda melanoleuca. Next base: position 160,766,612 of record NC_048219.1, on the reverse strand, counting down.
TTGTTTTTTTTGGTGGATATCTGTACTCACTTCTCTTGGGTACATAGCTATGAGTGGAATTTCTGGGTTATAGGGTAGATTAACCTATATTTTATCAAGTCATTCCAAACTCATGCTTCAAAATTGGTGAATTATGTCTAGCCATTTTCATGGGATGTATTATTAGAAATATTTTATTTTTACAAGCAAGCCAAGAACCTATAGGTATCAATATACGTATGCTGACTGCATGTAAGTAGAATTTAAATTTTTTTAAAAAAAGCACCTACACAGAAGAACTGTGATTTAAAACAAAGCAGTTATAAGGGAGTTTGATTTTTCAAAACTTAGAATGCTGCACTAAAGACAATTTTATTTCTCTCCGTATCACATTTGGCTTTGCAGCATTTTCTGCTCTACTCAACTTAAGACCTGTGCTTCTTATCTTGTGAACTTTCTTTATCACTGGACATCATTCTCAGCATGAGGAAGCATAGCATGAGCATTCATGATTTCACCAAAACAGCGAGTTTCCCTTCCCTGTTTCTGTGTGCGGAGGAGCCCAAAGCTCTGTTTTGGAAAGAGGCTGGGCCTTTGGAAAAGAGAGGTTGCTTTTACATCAGGCAGTTTGAATGGGCCTCCAAGAAGTTTCAGAGCACAAGGCATGGGCAACAAGTGAGCAGCTGATCATAGACACATTTTAGTCACAAGACTGCAGTTAATGTAGTTCTCCATCCAGGTGATGTGAGGGGTTCCCTCAGAGGGTCTCCTCTGGACCATGGATTGGCTCCCAAGCATTGGCCATCCCACCAGAGATTTCCCCAGATTCTTAGTGTTAGCTCTGCTTCTTTTCACGTGCCTCCCAGGTCTTACTCCACCCCCCACCTTCTCACATCCTCTACTTTCTTTATAATTCTTCTGTTATCATAGAAACTCTAGGTCTTACTTCCTTAAACCTTCCCTTTTGATTCTTTGGCAACATTGAGAGGTCAAAAAATACACATCACTTGCTCTTTTCAAGGAATAGAGTGTGTGTGAGCAGAGGAGAAAAGCAGGAATATTGTTATTTAAATTATGTCATGTATTAGAGTTCTCCTGAGGAAAAGTATATATATGATTGATTATAAGGAATTAGTTCGTACAACTATGGAAGCTGGCAAATCCAAAATCTGCAGTGGGGGCTGGAAGGCTGGAGATCCAGGAAAGCCCATGGTACAGTTTCCGTTCCAAGGCAGTCTATGGGACAACCAGCAATACAGTCTTCTACATTGCTCTTGCTTGAGGAAGCTAGACTTTTTGTTCTATTTAAGTATTTAACTGATTGGATGAGGCCCACCCACATTACAGAGGGAAATCTGATTTAATAAAAATTTACTGATTCAAATGTTAATCTCATCCAAAAACACTCTTTGAGTTGACAAATAAAATTAGCCATCACATGTCATTACACTCATGACCTCCAGGAAAACACCGTTGCTAAACTGGGCTCTATTGATGCCCCACTAGTGTAAATTTTCTCATTTTAGGGGAAAGACCACATTGTGGATTAAGATGATATGTATTTGAATCTCCATGGTCCTTGGTAGTTGTGTCATTTGGAAAGATTTTTTTTTTTTATTTTGAAAGATCTTTAGCTTCAGTTATCGTAGAGCAGTGTCTCAAATGGGGGCAACGTGTCCCTCCTTCTACTTCCCCAGGAAATGTTTGATAACCTCTGAAAACACCACTGATTGTTACAATCAAGGTGAGGGTGGGAGGAGTTGTACCCACATCTGGTGGGTAGAGGCCAGGGATGCTGCTAAACATCGTACATGCCCAGAACAGGCTCCCAGCAACAAACCCTCATCTGGCCCAAAATGTCAGTAGTGCTGAGGTTATGGAAGCTTTTGCTGGAGGCAAGGCCACCAAGCTAGGATACAATAGAGTTGGCAAAGACTGGAAAATGGAAAATAACCAATAGAATGGCACTTAAATTTCAAAAGAAAATACGTGAACAACTGATCTCGTGGGTGTGTTTTTTTTCCAGTTTCTAAACAGAATGTTAGGTAGGTCCTAATATAAGTTGAAAAAAGCATTATTGGAAGTTAAGCTATAATTGAGAGAAAAGAGAGAAGAGCTCAGGTTACTAAGAACATAAGCAAGCACATTAGGTATTTTACTAAATTTCTCCCTCGTGTCATCGGCCCATAGGACACCACTAAGGTTTGATGCCCTGGGGTGGCATGGTGAAGGTGTCATCACCATAAGCAGGTGTCATGGATCAAAAAAGGGGGGTGAACGATGGTTAAGAAACCTAAGAGAATATTTTGTAAAAATATGTAAAAGGATATCTACCGTATGACTTACCAAATGCCTTAAAGTAATAGATTACTATTTTGTTAGTTCATAATTTATTCTGGCAGTCTGTTTAACCATATGCATAGTCTCCTGAATATGATTTAAATGTTAAATCCTAATTATGAAACTCTAATTCAAAACAATTTTAAGCAAGGCTGTTGAGAATTAATGTGAATGCAAATCATGAAGTCACTCTCATTAGGGAAATGCATACTAATTTTAATTTTGGACCAGGTGTAAGATTCTCTGAACTAATAACAAGTAGACCTAAATTAAAAATAAAAATGGTCAAAACTTTAAAAAGATTATATTCTGCCAATTTAAGTCATCCAGGAATATGCAATAGCTACCTAATCTTTCTTTCTTCATTTTTAAAAAGATTTTAATTTTAATTTTTTAATTTTTTAAAAGGTTTTATTCATTAATTTTGAAAGAGAGAGAGATTGAGAGAGAGAGAGGAGGGGAAGAAGTGGAAGAGAGGGACAAGCAGACTCCATGCTGAGCACAGAGCCCTATATGGGGCTCCATACCCTTACCCTGAGGTCATGACCCAAACCCAAATCAAGAGTCAGATGCCCAACTGACTGAACCACCCAGGCACCCCTAAAGATTTTTATTTTTAAGTAATCTCTACACCCAAGGTAGGGCTGGAATTTACAATTCTGAGATCAAGAGTCACATACTTTACAGACTGAACCAACCAGGCACCCCTACCTAATCTCTTTTTAAATGATTCTGAGATAATTTAAAGATATATAGATTACTGAAGGCCTTCTAAAGTTTTAGGACTGATTTTGTTGGCTTAGTTTGCTTTTGCCTTGTTTCAATAGGCTTTCTTTGTACATACTGAGTTACTGTAGTCAACTAACTCGGTCAGTGTGCTGTGAGGGTCACCACACAGGCCCTTCTGTTTAAATTAATCAGCCTCTGAAAAAGAAGGAAGACAATTAATTCTATTGACTGAGTCAAAGAGAAAAATGAATATATCAAAGCAAGTGTGAAATTCTTTTCAGTTGGCATACCCAGTGAATGTAGCTAATAATAACTTCCCGAGTTTTCCGTCAAGCAGATCAATATATCTCTTTATCCAATACAGTCAATATTGTAACATTGTTGAATCATTCGTTCATTATTCATTCACCTACCATTTATTGAAACCTTAAATTTGTGTTTAGTCATGGCACTCTGAATGCTCGTAGTCTAGTGGGAGAGATTCACATTACAAGGTACAATGATACTCTGTATTCTATGAGACAGGTATTAGTGGAGGAGGCCTGGAAGAGATGCACTTGGACAGGTAGCCTGGGGCAAGAAGAGCATGCTCAAAAATCACTAAGGACATTGGGATCTAGTTTGAGAGATGAGCGTTGCCTGGTCAGAGTGGCAGCAGGGTGGTAATGGAAAGTGGTCTTATCTGGATATATTTTAAAGGTGGAGCTAACAGGCTTGTGGGATGGAATCAAAAGAGAACAGTTAAGAATGATTTTGAAATTTTAGCAAAAACAACTAGGTTGGAGTTGCTATTTACCGAGATTGAGAAGTAGTTTGGGAAGGAAATGTATTAGGCTTTGGATGTGATGTGTGACATAACAATTAGATATTCTAGTGGAGGTTGGCATAGGTACTTGGGATAAAATAAGCTTGGAATTCAGGGGAATAATCTGCATTAGGAATTTATATGTGGGAATCTCAAGCACATAATGGTATTTAAAGCCATAAAACTGGGATAATTCCCTAATGAGCAAATGCAGATAGCCAAGAGAGATGAGCTCTTCGGCAAAGCAATGTGTAGAGGCTGAGTAGATGAAGAGGGATCAGCAAAGAAGACTGAGAAGGAGGGACTATGAGGGTAGGAAGAGAATCTCAAGAGGGTGAGCTACCCAGGACTCCAAGTGAAGACAGTGTTGTGAGGAGGGAATGATGGACTGGATCAGAGGCACCTGGCTGAGAATTAACCACTGAGCTTGGCAATGTGGATGTCACTGTAACCTTGACAAGAGCAGCTTTGATTGGAGGGTTGGGATAAAAACCCAACTAAAGTAGGTTCAGGAGAGAATGGAAGGTGAAGAAATGGAGAAAGCACCTAAAACCAGCTCTTTGAAGATATTTCCTGAAGAAGGAGCAGAGAAATGGGGCAGTAGTTAGAAGGCTGGAAGTAACTGGAGAAAGATGTAGGGTTGAGCTTTCTTTTTTTAGTAAAGAATGGAGATATTTTCACATGTTTAGGTGCTGGTGTGCTGGTGGGAATACTGCAGCGGAGAAAGGGGGAAAAATGACGCAGAAGCAGGAGGGGCCATTCTAGAGAGAAGTCCTTGAGAAGATGGGATTTATTGCACAGACAGAGAAAGTGGACTCACCAGGAGCAAAAATAGTTCACCTGCTGGAACATGAGCAAAAGCAAGGTGATGGGTATGTGTAGCCTGGCTGGCCAACTGGGTAGTGGGAACATGTTCTATCCTCTGTAAGGGCGAGCATATGGAGCAGAATCCTTTCCTTCCACCTTGGTGGACTGCAATTGTATACATTTTCTGTATTTTCCTGGAAGCCTAAAATGTTCTCAGTCCTGGCTGCATTTTAGAATTCCATGGAGAGCTTTTGAAGAAATACAAATTCCCAGCACCACCCCCCACCCCCCCAACCAGAGTTAATCGGTCTGGATATTAATATTTAAAAAAAAAAAGTCTCTCAGAGCCATTGACAACCACTGGGCTAAATGGTATAATTTTTATGTATAGTGAGTACCTGGAAAATTGAGTGATTTTGTGTGATGGTGGTATCAGCACTGTAAGAAACAGGACTATGGCATTTTAGGAGGATGAGATTATGCTACTACAGACTGAGTTCTTGAGGAAGCAGACCCCGAGACCCAGGTTAGCGTGCAGCATGTTCACTGTGGAAGGAGAGGGTGCAGGATTGAGTTGAGGGGAAGTCAAGCTGCAAAGCAGCCCCATGATGAGCTCTGCAGGCCCAGTGGAGAGACCTGGAGCTCAAATGCTCTGTTGGTGTTGTCCTGCGTTGGGCTGGAATGACCAGGCCTGCATAGATCCATCATCTGATATGATCTCCCTGGGAAAGACTTGATCTAGGCAGGGGGGCTCTCTGCAGCTGCAGCTGACTGTGAAGGAGCTGACAGCTGAAAAGCCCTCCCTGGACCGGGAGCTCCGGGGACAGCATCACAGGGTCCTCCACATATGTTAATGCCACAGGTTGACATACCTGGTTCTGGTCCCTGAGACAGGCTGGCTGGAAGATAGGAGTGTCCCCCATGAGTCCCAGGAGGCTCACCCAGAATGAGTCTTTCTGAGAAACATGTTTAGCTTTATGAATCAATATTATAGTTTTTCTTAAATTTTTGTTACACACATACACAAACGTGGCTCACAAATCAACATTCTTCTACAATTGCAACTGAAGAAATATTCATTTATAAGTTTATGGTTACTGGCTATGCTCAGCTCCACTTCCTGTGGTGTGTTCTCTGATAGCAGAAGTATTAAAATTGTGGGGAAATTTCAGATGATTTTTTCTTCCTGTCAGTTAATTTACATTTTAAATGCGTAACAATTTAAAAGTATAAAAACAACTAGGAAGATGGATCAGTGCACAAAAACAGGCTGCTTGAAATCACTGGCAATGTTTATGGTAATGAGGAAAGTTAAGACCACCTGATATCAAGGAAGCGTGTTTTGTCCCTGAGGCCATTGCACCAGCCCTGGCAGCAAAGATGAGAGCACCGCTCCCACCACAACTAGAAAAACGCATAGAGAAACCAAATGAAATGAGGTATTAAGAGAGAAAGATATACTTGGATGTTTATTTAAAATTTGGAGCTTGTGATTGAGGAGATGCAAATGTCTAAGATATGGTGTCTCTTGTAGCCATTACTGTTATAATGATATTTTAAAAAGTACACATTTTGAAGAAAAAAAATCACAAGAAGTCTTGCAGCTAAATAGAGCCATCATAGCTGGAAGCAACGTAATGAAAAGCATAATCCCCCAATCCCAAGCAAGGAAGACTTGCTTGATGGTCCCTTCGAGGTTAAAGTGAGGGCCCCTGCCTCATTGCGATGAAGGATCGAAAAGCTTCTTTTGAAAGCAGATGCCATCTTTGGGAAAGGAGGAAGAAGGAAGAAAAGACCTCATAGAAAGGTATACTTGGAATTGACTTGAAAAGAGACTGTTTGAAGCAACAATATGTTCATCATCTTTACCTGGCAAATTTAAATGCAGCCTCTCCCTCCTCCCATCAATGGAATTGGGTCTCATAATTCAATTTGTCATTCAATTTGCAATTCTTATAGAAATTAAGACTACCTTATTTTACTCTTTTGTGTATATAGTATATTAATTTTTTTCATGTTGCAAATATTTATTTTATTGAAAAAAGTGATTCTCAAAGCGAGTTTAAATATTTAGCATATATTTTTCTGTGATGAAAATTATAACATTTATGATAAAATAAAGAACACCATCTGCTATTTTTATCCACTAGAAATATGATTGAACAATTTTACCTTCCAGAGTGAAAGACATTGTATCCTTGGCCATACAGACACCAGAGATTCCATTTCTCAGCAAACTGGTACAGCTATAGAAATAACCATCAACAAAGACCTAAAATTATTTTTTACCCACCACCACTTTTGGCAACATTCTGGTAATGACTATTCTGACACAGCTTATAAAAGAATTAAAAAACAAAATGTTGCCATTTGTATCCACATACTTAATGTGAATCTCAGTTCTCAAAATATTATGACACTCATACCCAGAAGAAAAACTTATTGGGTGTCACATCTGATATGTACGGCAGTAACAGCCTTTCATGCAGTGAGATTTTCTCAAATTGTTAGTAGTTAATTTCATTAGCGATGTATTCATGCAATAGCTTCTCATCCATTAATCAATGAGGAAGGTAGGAAACTTTCCTTGTTTTATCTGATGGCAAGAAAATTTAAACCTCTATGTATCAGTAGAAATTTGGCTGTATCATGTAGAGGATGACAACACTCATGTATTTTAAAGATAGGAAAACATTCCAAACTAATTTCCAGCTTGTCTAGTTTTAAGTTAAAACCCTCAGATTTCTTAGGAATAGCTCTCTCTAGCCTCTACTGTTAGTACTCTCTTGATAGGGAAGTTTGAGAAACACTGATATGGACAAATGGGATCCAGCAGACTTTTTTCTTTTTTTAATAGGCTATTTTTTTTAGAGCAATTTTAGGTTCAAGGCAAAACGGAGCAGAAGGCACAGAGACTTCCCATAGAACCTCCCTGCTCCCACACTTGCATAGTCTTCCCAATGATCCATACCCTCCACTCAGTAACACATTTGTTACAACTGATGGACCTACATTGACATGTCATTATTGCCCAATGTCTATAATTTATAATAAGTTTCATTCTCGGTGTTGTACCTTTTATGGGTTTGGACAAATTTATGTGTTTGGGGAGCAGAGTTGTTTTTAGCACTATTATTTTGATAGTCATATAGGCTGTGTTGTGAAATATGGTAGTCACTAGCCACATGTGGCCATTTAAATTAAAATTAATTAAAATTAAAAATTGAGTTACTTGGTTCTATAATCACAGCTCATGTGCTTAGTACCTTAATAACTACCTATGGCTGCTGTATTGGACAGCACAGATAAGGCACATTTCTATAATTACAGGAAGTTCTATTAGACAGCACTGAGACAGAGGATGGATTACAGAGAGGAAGTCCTGGTAACAGGAAAAACAATTACACATTTATTGATGTAGTAGTAGAATATTGACTCAAAAAGTGAGGCAAAAATTAATATGCTGTAATTTTTTTTACATACTTCTTTTTTTAAAGATTTTATTTATTTATTCGACAGAGACAGCCAGCAAGAGAGGGAACACAAGCAGGGGGAGTGGGAGCGGAAGAAGCAGGCTCATAGCAGAGGACCCTGATGTGGGGCTCGATCTCATAACTCTGGGATCACGCCCCGAGCCGAAGGCAGACGCTCAACCGCTGTGCCACCCAGGCGCCCCTTTTTTTTACATACTTCTGTTAGCATTTTTTTTTCTTTTTAATAATCATAGTCTATAAGGGAGAAGAAAAATGAGAAAGTAATTTATTAAAAGAAAGTTGTAGTGTATTATTTATTTTTATTTTTATTTACTTATTTATTTTTTAAAGATTTTATTTATTTATTTGACAGAGACAGAGAGAGCGAGCACAAGCAGGGGAGCAACAGAGGCAGAGGAAGAAGCAGGCTCCCTGCTGAGCAAGGTGGCGGATGTGGGGCTCAATCTCAGGACCCTGGGATCATGACCTGAGCCAAGTGCAGACGCTTAACCTACTGACCCACCCAGGCGCCCCTGTTATTTTTTAAAAACATTTTATTCATTTATTTATTTTAGAGAGTGAGTATGGAGGGGTGGAGGGAGGAAGAAGGACAAATAGACTCTGCACTGAACACGGAGCCTGACGCTAGGCTCGATCTCACAACCCTGAGATCATGACCTGAGCGGAAATCGAGAGTTGGCTGCTCAACTGACTGAGCCACCCAGGCGCCCCAAGAAAGTTGTAGTTTAGACTGAAGAAAGTATTTTGTTATAATCACAGAACTCCCAGTTAGAAATGACCTTCAAAGTCTTCTTGTCAAACCCTCCCTTTGATTGAATCCACTTTAATTGGCTATTTGGTTTATGTTTGAACACCTCTAGAAGCTGGAGCATGAGGTCTCCTGAGACGCAACATTTCACCTGAAGGAGACTGCCCCCAGGGAATCACTGAACTGAGACTGCTTCCTGGGGAGCTGTGTGTGTTGGGGGTGGGGTGGGGATGTAGTTGTGAGTGCTGAGTTCCAGTGAGGGAAGGAGCTGAGCCCGAGAGGCAGAAGGACGCCTGCGTGTTGTCTGGGCTCCAACGCTGAGAACACAGGCAGTCTCTCTTCCAGTTTCACTCTCACTTTTAAGCAGGAAAAAAATACCATCTATAAAGAGTCACAGGATAAAATTATATGGGTTAATGTGCTTTGAAAAATTGAAAGTGCTGTACATGTAGAAGGTTTTATTATTACAAAGCCCTGGGGAATTGTGGTGATACAGTCAATCCAGGAAAGCTGATATTATGGTGGGGAAACCCTTAGGGAGCTTAAAACTATTGTTTCAGCAGGTCTGGCTTGCAAAAGAAACTTGTTAAAGAATAAGACACATAAAGTTATATAAGGTTTTCAGAACATGCGTAAATGAAGGTGAATATATTCAAGGTCCAGGAGCTCAGAAAAAAGCATCTTCTTAAATATACTTCTTACTGGCTCAGGTAAGAACTTGAAAATTCTGGTCTATAAAGCAATACAAAAAGCCTTAAGACAGGTAGACTTGGAGAGCTCAAACAGTGCTACTAAACAAAATCTTGAAGTTTTTTTTTTTAAATAGATGAATCCTCAATCCCTATGTTGATGTTTAAAAATTAATTTTGTCTTTATTAATTTCAACAGTTTTCGTGCACTTGGAAATAGTGTGTGTGAGACACACACACAACCTTAGCTGCATTTATGATTTTACAGATTTCTTATGAGAACCTCTACCTTCTTCCCTTCCTAAGGATCTTCCAGCTCCTGGTTGAAGACCCACCCTGGACACTGAGTAAGTCTGTCCTTCTGTGATTTGCCTTAGACTGGCCTTCATTTTTGCTTTACTTCCATCATTTTTCAAAAAAAAACAGTGGATCTTAAGTATTACTTAGACAACACCTTCCTTTTTAAGACTGGAGAAGGCCCACCAATCAGTCATCACACATAGCTTTATACTTGTGGTGATTTTTTTGTTGCTGTTGTTGCTCTATAATTAACATGTAATATTGCATAGTTTTAGGCACACTAAAGTCTTTTACTCAGAATGACTTCACAGAAATAAAATGAGAATGTGATTGTCCAGATATTACCCCCTACTCCCAACCCTGCCAGTTTTAACAGCTGCTCAGTTTCCATAAAGGGAAAAGACCAAAAATCTCATTTTCTAAAGGTAAAGACAATGACTTCTCTGACACAATTTGGCTTTTAATAAATTGAAATTGGGTGAGGTACTTAACTGTATAGCCACATAAAAAAAATTAGCAACTGATATCTACAAATACTGAACTTTGCTCTCTTTCTGTTGAGATAGAGGGGGAAGAAAGCTGTTCTGGGGGGCACCTGGGTGGCTCAGTCATTAAGCGTCTGTCTTCAGCTCAGGTCGTGATCCCAGGGTCCTGGGATCGAGTCCTACATCAGGCTCCCTGCTCGATGAGTCTGCTTCTCCCTCTCCTTCCGCCTGCTCCCCCTGCTCCCCCTGCTTGCGCTGTCAAATAAATAAAATTAAAATCTTAAAAAAAGAAAAGAAAAGAACGCTGTTCTGGTTTTCACATTGGGACTAACAATATGACAAAAAGTTACGTATGAGATAAATGTATATTGTTAGAGTTTGCCTAGGTAGGTATGTTTTGTTGTTCTTATGTTGTTTTTGTTTCTGGTAACTAAATCTCTCATTCATGAAATAACTATGTTATGTGTACTAGCATCACCTGGGTGCAGTGGGAGATTAAAAAGTAGGAGAATAAGAGGTGATTTCCTTCAAATACTTAAAATCTTTCTATTATAAAAAATGGGACTAGTCTTCCAAAGTGCAGTGCTTTGGAAATACAACTACCCCTGCTCCCCACCTGTTAGGCTACCCTCCGCCTACTCTCCAACTGTCACTTTACCTGGCCTCAGATCTCTCTATAATTCTGTATAATTCAGGGACTTCCTTAGGGGAGCTTTGAAGTACCATCATGGCTTTATTTGTATTTGACAGCAATAATTGTTTAACCTTTTAATAAGGCCATTTGTTTACTTATTCTATCACATTTAACTTTCACAAAATTCTGTAAGCAGCTATTCTACCATTTACAGCCCTGACTTTGACAGAGAGTAAGGAACATATTCAATGTCACAGATCTTGCAGGAAACAAAGTTAGGATTTGATTCCTCACGCATGACACCATGGACCATGCACTTTGCATGGTGCCAGAGCACCTCTGTGGCAAACCTGTGATTAACAAAAGAAAATTTCTTAACCCGTTAGATACCGGGGGACCACAGGTGGAGGTATACTATTTTTTTTAATGTCTTTTGTGTCATAAAGGGCCAAAATAAGGGGAAAGAAACAAAATTCTCTGGTTCAAATGATTAGTAGTGATGATGATGTGATTATCTCACTTATCTAAAATTCATCTGATCATTCAACTTTGTGTGACATTTAAAACTTTTTACTTTGAGATAATTGTAGATGCCTGTGCAGTCGTAAGAAATAATACAGAGAAATCCCATATAACCCACACCTAGTTTCCCCTCATGGTATGATAGCACAAACAGGAAACCAACATTGATGGAAGCCATCGATTTTATTCAGATTTCACCAGTCTCACATGCACACGTGTGTGTGTGTGTGCACATGTGTATTTTATCCTCCTATGCAATTTTATCATATGTATACATTCGTGGGACCACAACCACAGTCAATACACAGAACAGTTTCATCACAAGGATCTTCATGCTACCATTTAATAGCCACAGCCATGCACTTTCAGTCCTTGGCAACCATTGATCTAGTCTCCATTGCATCATTTTGTTATGTCAAGAATGTTTAGTAAAGGAATGATACAGTTTGTGAGTTTTTGAAATGGGCTTTTTTTTTTTTAACTCAGTTTAAATTTCTCGAGATCCAAGGTGTTTAGTGTATCAATTCCTTTTCATTGCTGAGTAGTATTCTGTATTATGACACACCACAGTTTGTTTAACCACTCATCTATGGAAAGCCATTTGGATTTTTCCAGCATTTATCTATTATGAATAAAGCTGCTGCAAACATTCATGTGCAAGTTTTTGTATGAACGTAATTTTTTCTTTCTGATAAATGTCCCAGAGGGCAATCGTTGGGTTTCATGGTGAGCACATGTTTAGTTTTGTAAGAAACTGACACATGCTTCCAAAGTGAGCACCAGCAGTGTGTGAGCGATCCAGTTTGTCAGCATCATCTCAGCATGGAGTGCCCTGCCTGGGGTGGAGCCTATCCTCTACAAAGGGACCAGGTGGAGAAAGGGGGCCTGGTCTTCGGGCTATGTGCACCTGAATTCAGCCTTTGAAACATGGATCTGGGGGGAAGGAGGAGAAATAGTGGCTTGCTTCTCCCGGGGAGACATCATAGCCCTTGATTGTGAGCCAGAGGGAGAGGGATTAATGTATTCTTGGCTGCACCCACTTAGAGTGGGAATTCTGCCATGCTGAGCTGGGAAGGGGAGAGGGGGAGTGGGGAGTGGGATGTAGTTTAAATGCCACAGACTTTTGCTGTTTTTACTGAATTTTAGTAGATTTTCCTTGAATAAATGTTCCTTCCAGAGACTTTTTTTTGGTAATTTTAGCAATTATGATTGTTTTTCTGGGGAGTAGGTCTGCAGAACCCCTCGAGCCATGATTCTGAAGGGGAACCCAATACTATTGAGTTTTTACTGGGTATTTACCCAAAGAAAATGAAAACACTAATTCAAAAAGATATATGCACCTCTATGTTTATTGCAGCATTATTTACAATAGCCAAGATATGGAAGCAACCTAAGAACCTAAGTGCCCATTGATGGATGAATGGATAAGGAAGGTTTATGTATATAAAGAAATAATATGCAGCCACAAAAAAGGATGAGATAGTGTCATTTGCGACAACACAGGCGGACCTAGAGGGTATTATGCTAAGTGAAATTTGTCAGACTGAGAAAGACAAATGCCATATGATTTCACTTATATGTGGAAATCTAAAAGAAAAGTGGATAAACAAACAAAAGGCAGAATCAGAGAACAAATTGATGGTTGCTCAGGTTGGAGGTGGAAGGATGGCCAAAATGGGTGCAGGGGAGTGGGAGACACAGCCTTCCAGTGATGGCGTGAACAAGTCATGAGGATAAAAGGCACAGCATAAGGAATATAGTCATTGTAATAGCAGAGAATGATGTCAGATGGTAGCTACACTTGTGGTGAGCATAGCATAATGTACACACTGTTGAATAACTATTTTGTACACCTGAAACTAACATAACATCATGTGTCTACCATACTAAAAAAATACAAAAAATACGGTTGTGTGTCTTTTTTAAGAAGATTCATTCATTCATATATTCATTCAGACAGTGTGGGTGTGAGTGGGGTGAGGGGCAAAGGGAGAGGGAGAATCCTCAAGCAGATTCCCTGCTGAGCATGGAGCCCCACACAGGGCTTGATTCCAGGACCCTGAAATCATGACCTGAGCTGAAACCAAACTGCTTCACTGACTGCATCACCCAGGCACCCTAGTGTTGTATTTTGAGGTTTTTTATGTATTCTATGTGTAAGTCCTTTGTCAGATATGTGGTTTGCAAATACTTTCTCCTAGTCTGCTGCTTTTCTTTTCATATTCTGCATAGGGTCTTTTGCTAAACAAATATTTTGAATTTTCATGGGATCCAATTTATTGCTTTTTTTTTCTTTTATAGGTTGTACTTTTAGTGTCAAATCTAGCTCTGGGTCCTGAAGATCTTCTCCTATGTTTTTGTATAAAAGTTTTATAGTTTTACAGTTTAACGTTTTACATTTAAGTCTATGATCATTTTGAGTTAATTTTTGTACAAGGTTTAGGGTGATGCCTCATTTTTTAAAGAGATTTATGTATTTTAGAGAGAGAAAGAGAGAGAGAACATGAGCAGGAGGTGCAGAAGGAGAGGGAGAGAGAATCTCAAGCAGACTCCATGCTGAGTGCAGAGACTGATGCGGGACTCTATCTCAGGACCTTGAGATTACGACTGAGCCAAAGCCAAGAGTTGGGTGCTTAACTGACTGAATCAACCAGGTGCCCTGCTCCATTTTTCCTTCCTTCCTCCCACCCTCTCTCCCTCTCTCTTCCTCTCTTTCTCCCTTTCTTCTTTCCTTCCTTCCTTCCTTCCTTCCTTCCTTCCTTCCTTCCTTCCTTCCTTCCTTCCTTCTTTTTTCTGCTTATGGATGTCTAATTTCTCCAGCACCCTTTGCTGAAAGAGGTATCTATCATTCCTCTATTGAATTGCTTTTGCACCTTTGACAGAAATCAGTCAAGCATATTTATATGGGTTTCTTTCTCTGTTGTCCCTGTTGTCTGTTCTGTTCCCTTGATCTATGAGTCTATTCCTTCATCAGCACCACACTGACTTCATTACTATAGCTATGTAGTAACTCTTCACATTGGATGGAGTGATTTCTTCTACTTTATTCTTCTTTTGAAAATTGGTTTAGCTATTCTAATTCCTGTGCCTTTCAGTATAAATTTTAGGATAAGCTTGTCCACATTGATAAAAAACCCTGTTAGGAATTTGTTAGGAATTGTATTGCAACTATAGATCAACTTGGGGAGAATGGACATCTTTACAATGTCAATCCACTTTTGACTTAATGGAACGTTCATTTTCTTGTTATTTTTACAAATATAAGTAAAGAATTGAGGTAGCTTTCTGGCTAATTCATGACAAAAACACACTGGTATCAATTTATTCGCCATTAAGTGAGTGCCTTTTTTTCTCTTGAGCTGCTTAATTTTCTACATTAATGTTTATGAACATAACTTTTGTTTCTGTATAGACGCAGGCATGGGTAACATAGAAGCTAGGACTCTACCTCTAGTCAAACTACAAATAAATGCTTTGAGTTGTTGGGTGAAAGTAGATTACTTAGCTAAATGACTCATGGATTGTAGCCCTCTAGAGAAGACTGTGAGCACATTAAACTTTCCAAAGCTCTTCAGGATGGGAAAATGTGTTGCTAAGAAAGGATTTTTACTATACCTCTTCTTTCAAATAGAGTCAAAGTGAAATTGCTTACCTCAGTACACTTTTCCATTTTGTTTTGCTGGTTATTATTATGGCCAATTCTATTTAAGTGAGTGGCCCCACCCAGGCAGAAGGGAAAATTGAGCTCTTCCGGATGACAGTATTATTCCTCCAGCTGAAAGCTGGAATGCATGACAGCATTTTTTTGTGGCTACATTTGGGGGTCACAGGAACCATGGATAGTTATGTATGCAGTTGTTGTTACAATCATCAATTTTTCCGCCTTAAGAATAAAAACAAATCTCCAAATTGATCTTAATTTTTTGCAGCTGCAATTTGTTTTTAGTATCTTTTTATATTAAAACCTTTTTCATCAGCCAATAGAAATAGCAATTTGATCCACAAGGTTTTTTCTTCCTATAACAATTTATTGGAAGGGGTAGAAGAAAGTGCAGATGATTAAAACTCAGGCAGTAGTTTCCTTGCTTTAAACTAGAGCCAACAAACTTGCTAACTATATTATTTGCATTGCTTCTAGTTTTAGCCTCTTTATTGAAGGCGGATGAATGTAAAAAGCTTTATTCTTGTGTGTTCAAATCACTCCCTATATTATATCACTATATTTGCTTTTCCTCTGTAAATTCACAGAACACTCTCTGCAGTTGTTAGTAGTCTACTTTTGTGGCATATTATAGAAAATTCAACTTAGTGCATTGACCTGAGTAACTGAAATATCAAGGTGTAGACATAACTGGATCCAAAGGACCTAACAATGTCATAGGGTCTCAGTTTCCTTCCATCTGGTGTCTCTGCTTTCAGTTTTTTGGCTCACTTTTCAGGCGGGCTTCCCTTCTGTTGCTGACTATGGATCAAGGCTTATATTCGTGAATTTTCCTCTCCAGTTACTCCTGTAATGAGGACTTTGGTGTCCTGTAATAGATCTGATTGGGCCGTGTGTCCAGTTCCTGTGGACAGGGCTAGACTAGGCTCTAGTATAGTTAACTAGGCTGGCATCAGAGGCTGACTTCTGCAGCCAAGAAGGGTTTCCACTCTACAGCTCAGGATGAGGAAAGAGTCAGTGAGTCAGAAGTACATGTGTCTGGGAAAGGTTGGAGGGTTACTGGGCAGGCAAAAGTCAACAGCTGTCAACTACACCAGATTCTAAAGAGTTGTTCCTTAAAGAAACGATTGGATTATGCAACACAAATGCATGCTCCTAAATTAACAAAAATGAGGAAAATAACTTCTGCATTTAAGCTAAACCTGTTTATAAAGATCTTTAATAAAATTACAAAGAGGCATCAGCACGGTAGAGGAAGGGGAGAAAACGAACACATTTCCTCTACCCATCTTAGGTTCTCTAGCTGGGGCTTTGTAAATTCGACTGGCAAAAGACAGACTGACAAGAGAAAAAAAGAACAGAGGTATATTAACATGTGCATCATGCATACACATGGGAGTATCCAGTGAATCATCCAAAGGGGTGGTTAGAACTTGTACTTATATACTGTCTTATGCTAAACCAAAGAAAAAAGGTTTTGGGCTTTGGGGTGAGGGAGGCAAGTTAAGGTAGGTGGCCAGGAAAAGTATGGTAAACAAGGGTTGTTTAGTAAGGTTTGTTATGCAGATTAAAGTAGATTTCTTCTCCACTAATAAGTTATTAAGAGTCCTTCTCTTCCTGGTATGGGAGAGGAGGACTTTTTTTACAAATGATATTTCCCTTATAAATGTAAATTTCCTTCACAAAAGGAAAACCTGTGGGGCCCCTGGGTGTCTCAGGTCATGAAGGTGGGGGGTGGGTGGGAGGTCCCTGCACAGCAGGGAATCTGCCTCTGTCCCTCCTTCTCTCTCTCAAATAAATAAATAAAATAAAATTTTAAAAAAGGAAAACCTGTGTCCTGTTTTTTGAGCTTTTTCTGTGTCTGCTGGTTCTCAATGGCTTCCAGCTCCAAATAATACATCTGCCAAAGAAGCTTTTTTGGGGTGGCATATTTTAGTACCTTCCAGCCACTTTTCCTCTCTGGGCCTTGATTTGCTCAAATAGAAACATAGGGGGTTGATTAAATATTTCTTAGGTGTCTCAGCTCTAACATTCTGTCATTCCATGATCAGCAATCCTCACTGCTGCTGAGTATACTGTCTTTCTCAGCCTTGAAGGCTGAGGTATATTGAAGGTGAAGATGTTGCATCTGTGAATGCCAGTAGCCTTAGGTATTTTCCATTTGAGTCAAGTGCTTCAGGGACTACATAGATATGCACAATTTGGAAAATATACAGCCCTTGTGGATAGCTGTAGGGCTCTTGCTTATACAAGGTGATAAGATGGAAGGTCCTATACACTGATTTTAAAAAATATTCTGATTGTTGATTTTCCAGAATGTATTTTGTTCAGAGGAATGTTGTAATTATTGTATGGCTGACGGTTCCTGCTTAGCTAACTTATCTTTCCCTGGCATTAGCTGGTAAACAGTGAGATGATGGAAGCCAGTTTTAAATGTAGGCAGGCCGTGATTTGTGAACAATTTTCTTACAGAGCCATTATCTCTCATTCATTTATTGAATAAATATATATGGAATGTGGACTACGTGCCATGCACCGTTTTAGGGAATGCAGTGGCAAACAAAACTAATTCCCTGCCCTAATGGAGCTCACATTGTAGTACGGAAGATAAACAAATATGCAATAAAAGCCTGAGAGTATTAGGGGCTGTGATACAGAATGAAGTGGGGCAATTGTTTGAGAGTGACTGGAGTGCGTTTTATGGTCGTTGGAAAAGACCTCTCTGGGAAGGTGCGGCGTTTACTGCAGAGGCAGAAGTTAAATGAAGAAGCAACCCCTGTCTGTCTCCTCTGGGGGAAGGGAGAAATGGAGAGGCACAGTCCTTAAAGTGAGAGCATGCTTGACATGTTTGAGGAATTTCAAACTGGCTGGCGCAGAGCGAGTTGGGGGAAGAGGAGCAGGAAATGAGATCAGAGAAATAGCCAGAGTCCAGATCCTGCAGGTCAAAGTAAGGACTTGAAATTTTTTTTCCAAGTATAATGGGCAACATTGGAGGACTTTGAGATGAGAAGCAACAAGACCTGGTGTCTCTTGGGCTGCTGTGTGGAGAGCCTGCTTCAAGTGGGGCAGGGAGACGCAGCTGTTGAAGCCCTTGGTGTGAGGCTGTTGCTTTCCTCCGAGGGGCAGCTTTCAGGAGAGCAGCCAGCCCTTCCAGCTCCTGAATATCCTTCTCTCCCCATTCTGAGCTCCTGGGAGCAGAGCCAGCAGATTCACTGGTCTCAGTGTGAGACTGAGACAACATTGTTTCTATTCCTTACAGGAGTGGGTGGATGTGCTTACTAGTGTTGAAAGATAAACTGAGGCATATTAAATTTTTAAGGGCTTATTTGAGCAAAAATCAATTGGAATAGGGCAACCAAACTGGAAGTGGTTAGGAGTGCTCCACTGTCAGGAGCTGGGGAAAGACTTTTGCAGAGAAGATTGGAAGTAAAGCAAGGGAATTATTTGATTGGCTATACTTTAAGCAGTTGCCTTATTTGGGAAAGTCTAGTTGGCTTTTTGTGATTGGTTGTCCTTAGGTTTATTTCTTATCCCGGAAGCATTTCAGAATGAGGTTTTGGTTTGCTGACATAGACTACTGAAGCATTGAAGCCACCCCACTGTAATGGCCTCCTCGTTTTTAATTCACTTAACACTATTAAAATAGCACCTTGCATGGTGGCAGGATGCTGTGATAAATTTTATTAAATTGTGAGTTGTATAAACTGACCTGGGACATCACCACCATTTATAAGATTGTTTCTCTGGAGATGTTATTTCCAAGTTCGAATGAACTGACTTAAGAAATTTTTTTAAAAGATTTTATTTATTTATTTAGACAGAGAGAGAGAGAGTGAGTGAGAGAGCAAGTGAGAGCCGGGGGAGGGGCAGAGGGAGAGAGAGAATCTCAAGCAGACTCTGGCTGAGTGAGGAGTCTGTTGTGGGGCTCCATCTCACCATCCTGAGATCATGATCTGAGCTGAAACCAAGAGTCAGATGCTTAACTGACTGAGCCATCTAGGTGCCCTGAATGTTTAATATCCTAAGAGTTAATTTGTAATTTGGAGCCCGACTTTTCTCATAACCCAGAATTGGGAACATTTTCGGAATGTTACTAATACATTAGGGCTCAATAAGAACTAATGAACAACATGGGGATAAAACAGAAGTTAAGGTTTTTTTTTTCCCTTTTTGTGATAGAAAACTGTACAAATGACTCAAAACCCAGATGAAATCCAATTGATGTCTGCAGAAGTCCCTTCTGAACCAAGTAAAATATTTCAAGAAAAGTAAATCTGAGGGACATAATTCTTACGCTAACCTTATAATGGAGTATGAAGGTATTGTTTAATCTCTTTTTTACTCTCTCTGCTGCCCTCAACTAGTATGGATAAATGAATATTGTATAATATTACACTTGTTCAGAATTGAACATCATTCTGTGGGGAGTATGAACAGAGTGGGCATAAGGTCTCCAGTGGTCAATGAATTTTAACAATTCTATTTAGTCTTTTATATGTTAACATGCTAGGTTGATGTCAGTTATGTTCTTGCAATGCTATACATGTAATTAAGATAATGAATAGTGGTTATATGTGCTTCGTTTCAGGCAAAAACCCACTGGTAACTATTTCTTTACTCTTGTTAAATTATAGATGAATGCCTTGATTAGAATCATTGTGCCCGAACCAAATCTTTCAGAATAGTTCATGAGACTGTGATGTAGAATTGAATCAAAACCTTACTAAGTTCTCAGCATTCCATAAGGCTTATAACTGTGATGTGAGAAAAAAACTTAGTGGAACCTACTATGTTTTTAATTAAATTTACTTAGCCCTATGGTTCTTATTTGGATAATACCAAACAGATTATATCAATATCTCCCCAACTATGAAAAGTGTAGTTGGCTACTAAATTTCCTAGGGATACCCTGTTTGTTTTTCCAAATCAGTGAGGGAGATTTCAAAATCTAGATCTGTCTTTTTTAATACATAAAAATTTGACTTAACCTGGAACTGAATGAAATGTTTATTCACTTGATTATTTGACAGGAGAAATGAGTAGAGAAGGGAAAAGAAATGCCAGGAGGTTGAAAGGCTATGTCTACAAGTACATAAATCACACTTTCCTTTCTAGCTCCTCTTTTTACTACTGGGAAACAGTGGCTCTTGGCTGTAGAATTTCAGTAATTACCAAAAAAAAATTCATGATGGTGGACTGAAGTAGTTTAAAGTTAGAAGAGAAATATTGATATCAAGTCTAAAAGCCTCTGACACTGAGAGAGGACAGAAATACTGTTCCCACGTAGAAGTAACTCTTTTTTTTCTTTTCTTTTCTCTCTCTCTCTCTATTTTTTTTTTTTAAAGATTTATGTATTTATTTGAGAGAGAGAGAGAGAGAGAGATAGCAGGAGTGGGAAGGGCAGAGGGAGAGAGAATCTGAAGCAGACACCATGCTTCTTAATTTCACAGAAGAACATTTATAGAGATGGAATAGTCATTTGATCTCTGCAGGAAAACTCTCGTTTCTGTGTATTTACTTTTTTGGTTAAGAACTGGGTTGGACTAGGTGTCAGAAGATTGGTCAGAAATGGCAGTCATCCTGAGGTGCCTCGGTGGCTCAGTCATTTGAGTGACTGACTCTTGGTTTCAGCTCAGGTCATGATCTCATGGGTTGAGAGATAGAGCCCCAAGTCAGGCTCTGTGCTGGGCGCAGAACCTGCTTAAGATTCTCTCTTTCCCTCTGCCCTCCTCTCCTTTCTCAAAATAAAAAAATAAAAAAAAATAAAATAAAATAAAATAAAATAAAATAAAAAATACAGTAAAAAATAAAAATCATTGACTTCATGTGTATGCATTCTGTAATGGGGAGTTAACCATCTCATTCCAGGAGTAAACCAATTTGACCTAAGATCACTTTTGCTTGTCTCTTTCAGTTGTCTTATCGTTCCGGAAGTATTGCATCATGTATTCCTATTTTCTTTTGCTTATTTTACTTGTGTAGTATTTGGCTAAATTTTGGCAGCCCTCTTGAGAAATGGAGCCAAAATATTCCAGACTCTAACACCTTATTTCATCATGCGAAAGACGTTTTTATTTTAAGATAAGACTTGGTTTTGCCCTTCTTCCGGAGATGCTCAAATGGAGATAAAGTTAACCACGTGGGCTGGGTATTTGTGTGGTCCTTTTCCTTCCTCAACTGTGGTTTTGAGAGAACTGATGCTAGAAATGTTTTGGTCTTCCCAATCTGTTCAGTGTCTTTCCTAGTACTATTAAATATATTGCCTTTTTCAAAATGGAACTCATCTGTATCTGGGTGGTATTTTGGTTCAGCTTGGAATCTATTCCAGGTATGTGCATGGGCAGGAAGAAGTCAAGGCTAAGGCTTCGGTAAAAGTGATACTACATCTTTAGGATAGAAAGATGTTAAGTAACATAAACTTAATCATTTCAGAGAAAATTTTGAGCTTAGAATCATGTAGGGTTTTTTCCCCATATAGTTTATTTTACTCTAAAAACACCTTGTGGCATAGTGTATAGGGGCATGAATTTTGAGGACCAGATCATCCTAGAATCCTTTTTTTTTTTCATCTTAGAATTCTTAATCTGTTACCAACAGTGTGAATTTGGACAAATTACTTGAAATTTCTAAGCCTTGGCTAAAATTATGAAAACAATCATGTTCTTATAAGAATGATTTTGATAAGTATTATCTTATAAGTGTTCTTATAAGAATTAAAAAGTTGATGTACATAAAACACTCTGGTACATGGTAGCTTTTTAATAAATTACATATTTTTAGCAATGAGACAATTTGGAATAGCCCAATAATTTCCAACCTTCAGCAAACTCTGCCGTAATATAGTTTTAAGAAGGAAAATAATACCACATTCAGATTTTGTTCACTTGTGAAAATAAGTAACGACTTTGTTATTTTCTGTGGTGGTGTAAATACGAACAATATTTACATTTTTCACATTAAATTTCAGATGATTTGTTATAGGCCTAATTATTAGCTATTTTATTTAGGAGAAGTTTAAAGGTAGAATTATATTACATGCAAGCCACTATCTCTACTAATTTTATTTTTTATATTGTATTGTACCAAAATGAGTAAAATTTATTAACATTGGATTTCATAACACATTTCTATCTGAGCCCATTGAAGTACCATCACAAAAAAGAACATGCATAAGAGAGTTATAGGCTAGAGTTTTTGTGTTGTGAACTGTAAAAGAATCCTAACTGTTTGATGAAATAAAAACCCAGATCTTCCACTACTGTTAATGAAAGACATGTCT
Source organism: Ailuropoda melanoleuca (assembly GCF_002007445.2). Taxonomy (NCBI): domain Eukaryota; kingdom Metazoa; phylum Chordata; class Mammalia; order Carnivora; family Ursidae; genus Ailuropoda; species Ailuropoda melanoleuca. The sequence goes on along the minus strand of NC_048219.1, from coordinate 160,744,140 downwards.
CCTGGCGAACATATCTCTGATCACAGGTTCATTTTCTCTTGTGGTTTTTCTTGATTTTCTATTGCTGCCACTGTCCTGACTTCATGGCGTTGGAAGTTTGTGGTCCTCCCTTCAAAACTCCAGCTGTATATAATAGACCTTCCCTAACTTCTTCATTTGGTAGCTGAGATGAGACTGGGATATTCACACAAACTTCCTGGAAGCATCATGATACTTAAGTTTAGGTTATAAAACATGGAAAAGAAAGAGTGTCATGAATCTTGTTGCTCAGGCTTAAAAATTATGTGAAATTTTAGAGCCCTCCAATTCCCATGAGATGTTGGGGGGAGGTCCCATCTACAGAGTTGCAAGTTCCCTATTTATCACCTACCAGTAGGAACCCCTTTGGGGTGGGTGCTGTGATGTGTTGCCCAGATTCCCCTTCAGAATTAAGGCAGTTCATCATCACTGTTGGTAGATGGAGCACATTGATAAGGCCTGGCATGAGACTGCATTATAATTGTTAGAACTTTCGCTTGTGATAAATAGTGATGGTGATGTGATCCTAAAGAAAGGAAATACCCTGTCAGGTATGCTAGGTAAGCATTTGAGAGACTCATGCAAAATAGTGATTTAAGGGCTACTGAATTGGATGGCTGTTGCTGGGATGGATTGATACATTAGAGAAGGACAATGAAAGCTAAGGTAAGGGTGAAAGCCAGGGGGTCTCCTTGGGATCATAAACTCGAATTTCTGCCAGAGTACAGAAAAGGCTGAGGATCAAACCCAGTACTTACTTATAGGAGTGTCTGAATTCCAAAGAAGATTGAATTCTTAATCCTGGCAGGTCTGCTTTACAAAATCCACCATGCTACTTGGGAAGGGATGAGATTTTGGATAGAGACATTTTGGTTGAAACACTTGAAAATCTTAAATCCTTATATTCCTCTGAACCCTGGGCTTTTATCTTCTTTCCCGTCTTGCTTTAGACAATGTAAAGAGGCACTTGTTTGTAGACAATGTAGAGAGGATTCTTCCTTGCAAAAAAGACATCTGCATGTCCTTCCCACTCTTCTCCCCAGCCTCTCCTTACTCCCCATTTACCCTTGTGCTCCTCCCAAGCAATAGCTAGGATCAAATTACAACACAAAATGTCAGGGAAAGGGCTGGGTCAGCTAAGCAAGGAAGGGGTCTAGAGAAGTTGCAGAACCTAGTTAACATATACTGGTTGGAACTGGAAGAGTACATATGGGACTAGATTCTAAGGGTGCTGGTTCAAACAGCAAAGAAAATAAAGACGAGTGAAGGCGAGTTTATTGTTAAGACAGAATTTAACATTCTGGCAAGGCCTCAAGAGATGGTGATGATAGCCTTCTAGGTTGGATCCTGGAAGCTTGGAAAGGTGAATACTTTAAGAAGTAAAAATGCCAGAACCTCCATGACAAATAACAAATGAAGCAATCAAAAGGCTCAGAGAATTTGGGCATATGGGAATGGATATGCCATATAAGACCAGGACCCCTATGGGCTGACTATGTTCTGTGGAAAGGGCTACATAGCACTCTCTTTATCAAAGTGTAAGGGCATTCTGATTTCTGCTTAGGATATAGGAAGCTGAAAGAGCACAATTCCATTCTTATAACACAAACAACACCACAATGGATTTTTGTTAAGTTAACAACTTTTCTTAAAGACATGGGATAGCTGAAATTATAGGGTAAAAAACTAACCCCAAATCAGGAAATCTTTCATCTTTAAGGTGAGATAGGAATTAAGCACTTGCTTACCAAGGACAGACACCACCAGATGCTAGCTTACAAACACTAAGTAACAAATATCAGTGTTTTATTCCTGGGAGAGGGAAAGGAGCTTGGTGAGATAGTCTCTCTGAGGCAAAACCCAAAGGGAAATCCAAAAGCTGATGGTGGAACAGAAATTGAGTTAAACTAGTTTCTACCCTAAACCAGCTTCCACTCTAAACACAGGGTAATACTAGAGGAATTCTGTGCTGGTGGTGTACTAACAATAATGCAAATCCCAGTTCAACTTCTGGCCAAATTTACTCAACTTCCCGTAATAAAGTCCTAGCAGAAAGAAAGGCGTGCCCATTTCCCAGCATAAAAATCACTTACCTCCATCTTTCAACAGCAACAAAAAATTACAACAGACACAAAGAAGTAAGAAGAATTAATCCACCATCAGAAGACAAAGCAATCAACAACAAGTTTACTCAGATATAACACAGATGTTGGAATGATTAACCAGGAAATTAAAATAATTAGGACCACTGTGTTAAGGGCTCAGGTGTAAAAGGTAGAGAGCATGCATGGTCAGTTGGATAATTCTAGTAGAGAGACAGAAATTACAAGAAAACTCAAAACCAAATGTAAATAGTAGAAATGAAAAAAAAATTACAGAGATGATGAATGATTTTGATTGGTTCATCAATTGATTTGACACAGTTGAGAAAAGAATCAGTGAATTTGATGATAGCTCAATAGAAATTACAAAAATTGGGGCGCCTGGGTGGCACAGCGGTTAAGCGTCTGCCTTCGGCTCAGGGCGTGATCCCGGCATTATGGGATCGAGCCCCACATCAGGCTCCTCTGCTATGAGCCTGCTTCTTCCTCTCCTACTCCCCCTGCTTGTGTTCCCTCTTTCTCTGGCTGTCTCTCTGTCAAATAAATAAATAAAATCTTTAAAAAAAAAGAAATTACAAAAATTGATATATAAAGATAAAAAAGAATGGGGGGAAAAAACTATCTCCGAACAGAACAAGAACTATGGGACAATGTCAAATGGTCAAATATATGTACAAGTGAAATCCTAGAAGGAGGTGGGGAGGACATAACAACAACAACAAAATTTGGAGAAATAATGGCTGAAACTTTTCCAAAACTAATGACAGACATCAAACCAAAGATTCAATCAGACACCAAAACCAAAGAATATCAGCATGATAAAAACTAAACACACATACACAAGCACATATACACACAGGAAAAAAGAGACATTACACAGAGAGGAACAAATATAATAAACTATATTTCTTGTGTAGGAACTACATAAACAAGAATACTGTGGAGTGACATCTTTAATGTGCTGGAAGAAAAACCCCGTTAACCATCGTGTTATGAATTGTACCGATAAGCGTGGCACCAGCATTGCTTAGCTCAGTGGTGGCTCTCCTCTGTAGGTCAGGACTGGCAAAAGAAGTTGTTAATAGATCTGGGATCACTGATAGCAAAGAGGATAAAAGAATTCTGAAATAGAGGTCAGGTGGTGTACATAACTCTCAGAAACAAGGCAGAAACAATTATTTTAATGACCAAAGGTCAGAGTAGAAGCCAGGTATGTCTGACCCACAGAGATAGAGCACGGCATTCCCAGGGGCAAAATAGATGGATCATTAATCACGATGTTTCACAATGTATACAACCAAAATAAATCAAGTATTGATGATAAGGAAGCTAATAGCAGCCACCCCAACAAAATGTCATAATTCCTTGCTCAGTTTGCAGACCTCAGCCAATTCTCGGATCTAGAACTCATTGAACAGAGGGAAAGCCAACTTCCCAGGATGAAAGATCTTGCAACATTGACAGCATGTATAAACAACAATGATTTCTCCAGTCCTTACCCAAAAAGACCCATGACAGTTTATTTGAATACCATGTACTTTGGAAAGAGGAGTATCTAAACATATTGCTAATTTTTGCACATAGAGTCCAAGTTGACACTGTTACCTGAGGACCCAAAGCATCATCATGGCTACTCTGTTAGGCGTATGTGTGTTTGGTAGAATAATGGTCCCTCAAAGAGGTACTAATTTCTAGAAAATGAATATGTTGGGTTACATATCAAAGGTGCAGAAAAGCTTATTCTTCTACAAGGGTAACATTCAACTGAAAACAGAGATGTTTTCCAAGAAGTCACATCTTCATATGCTAACCTTGATAGCTACTCCTGATTTTCAAGCACAGATTTTGCTGATAGAGGCTCCTATTGTTATTGGTTTCCATTATGGGTACCTTTGTGGGAAGCTCATAATAGTGGCAGTTCTTATAGAGTCCTGGTGTTTTGCATCTTATCAAGTAGCTGACAATGAGCTCCACCATACTTTGGTACCTGGGTAGCTCACCATTGGTATCATGGTCGTTCATATCATGGTAGCTCATGGTACCTACCAAAGCCCCTATTGATTTCCTTAGGAGAAGTTTTTTGTTTTTTAAAGATTTATTTATTTATTTTAGAAAGAGAGCATGAGCAGGAGCAGGAGAGGGAGAAGGAGAGAGAATGTGAAGCAGACTCTGGGCTGAGGGTGGAGCCTGAGGAGGGGCTCCATCTGATGACCCTGAGATCACAGCCTGAGCTGAAACCAAGAGTTCCACGCTTAACCAACTGCACCATCCAGGTGCCCCTCCTTAGGAGAAGTTGTTCTTGTTTTTTTAAGATTGTATTTATTTATTTTTTACAGAGAGAGTGCATGCACTAGTGGGCCAGAGGTGGGGAGGGAGGGGGAAAGAATCTCAAGCAGATTCCTGGTGCTGAGCACAGAGCCAGATCTCAGGACCCTGAAATCATGACCTGAGTGGAAACCAAGAATAGGAGGCTTAACCCAGGCATCCTTCCTCCTTAGGAGAAGTTTTGATGTGTTACAGTTTAGTAAATAAGATTGTTATAAAAATCCAGATTTTGAAGGAGCAGGCCTTTTTGATATCTATGTCAAACTTTTATTCACTCAGAACCATTTTTCTCTCATGTTCCCTAATTGTGTCTAGTGAAAGTGTCAATGGTATAGAGCTGTGCTAACCAACATGGTAGCATTAACCACACGCATATGGCTATTTAAATTCGAATTAATTAAATTAAGTTAAATTAAAAATTCAGGTACACAGTTGCACTGGCCACATTTCACATGCTCAGTAGCCACATGTATCTAATTGTTACCGTATTTGATAGCAGATATAGAACATTTCCATCAGCACAGGAAGAGCTATGGGATAGCACTGTTACAGAGCTTGAGACTGCTCTAGTAGGTGTCGGGGAGCAGGAATCCCTGTTCCTTTCAACGGTCCTTTTTGCAGGACTGAGTCAAATTGACATGAGACAGATTAATAAGAGAAAATAAAATTTAACAGGCATATTTTCAGGGAATCCACATAGACATGGGATAAAGTACTCATTCATTTATGTGTTAGAGAATATTACCAACAATTTTTTTTCTGTTTCAAGTGCTATGTAGCTCTTTTTCCCCCAGTTTAAAATACAGACATGCACTTAACTATTTCTATTTAATAAGAAGATGAGAAAAGAGCTCAGTCTCTGCAGATCTAAGATTCATACCATACCAAAGTATAGATGTCATATGATTGCCTGTGATAATAAGGCTGTTCTTCACTCTCAAAGGAATCATCAAATGCTTTTGTTAGTTGAAATTTTGTGTTCCAATTTCCTTAACTATCCCTGCCAATCTGTTTGTTTTTTTTTTAGCACCTTAAAAATGTTGCAGAATTCTTTAAAAACAAGATGGATTTTTCCTCTAATAACCATTATAATTTTTTCAAGTGCCTTTATGATTAATTTGTTACCTATGGTGTGCCTAGCAAACTGAACTTTAAATGACCTTCTTGCCCTTATTATTGCAGCTGTCAGCATCCAATTTTATACAGAAAATATAAAGGAAAGAGAATTTAAACCAGAGATTTTTATTGAGGCACACACAGCTTCAGCAGCTGCTGTTAAAATGGTATCATCAAATACCAAAACTGACAAAGACCCATGGGGTCTATTTTCTAATTCAGTCTTGAAGGAAATTTACAATAGTGAATCTCTATGGCAGTTGAGGTTGGCTAAGATTTAGATGACCCATTTCCCTTATCTAATGAATTCAGGCCTTGCAAACTTTGCAAAAGCTTTAAACTGACAAAATATCAAGAGAGTTGATGTGAAATTGAAAGACAGCTGGCACGGACTCAGAGCCTCTTGAGTTTAGCTCAGGAAGCTGCAAACTTTCACAACTGCAAGACTGTCAAAAGGAAGATTCTAGCATAAAGATAGTCAAAATATTGCTATTAGATGAAGAACTTTATGCCTAAAGCCTTTACTCTACAGAAAAGATTCTTCTTTTTAAATAAAGAACGAACATGACGTTTTTGCATTTCTCTTCATTCTGCTAAGATAAAATAAGTGAGAATGCTTCTATTGCCATGAACTTAGGTTTAAAAAAGTCTAATTAAAATTAAATTAGAAGAATTTTAAAAAAAATTTAAATGATTGAATCTTATTCCAAGAAATAAACCATTTTGATGTGGTTTCCTTTTTCAAGTTGTCTCTTCGGTTTCTTGGTCTTGACAAGCCACGAGGATAATTTAACACTGTGTTTTATTATGTGGTGAGAAACTCATCAGGATGTTTCTAGGTAAGCGCACACTTAGCAAATTATTAGGTAGAGAAATAAAGCTTGCTAGGTGTGGTGTTTTCAGGCAATAAACTATATCATCAACAATAATTTTTATACATCTCTTTTAAGCAAAGCAAAACCCAAACTGAATGGCATTTATGGCACAAATGAAGTTTTACTGTTGGGAAGATACTTCAACATTAAAAACATAGTTTGCTGAACAGTAATTACAAGGCTTGTTATTTGTATGAGAACTTAAAATTTTGGCTACATTTTCAAAGGATTCATATAGCCTAACAGAAAACCCTTTTTAAATAATTTAAATTGTATCATGGATTGGCTATTTGTTTTTGAGAAATGCCATTAAACTCATTGCACTAGTGAAATCTCACTGAAAAGAATGGTGTATATAAAAGATAATATGAATGCAAAACTGAGGAAATGGGGGGAAAGTCATTTAAGTTTTTTAAAATGCAGAAAAATGTATGTATAGGCACTTGAAAATCATTTGTTTTATTCTAGGAGTCATGAGTCTTGTTTGGCTGTTGAAATCTAAAAGACATAACTCCTTTTCAATCCTACTATGCATAATGAGAATCCTAAACTATGTTTAGTTCATATTTAATTCACATACTACTTGTCAACTACTTGCTAGCACTTTCATTTTTAAAATGATTTTACTTTTTGTAATTTTATGGTTTTTGGGGGGTGGGTATAATTATAAAATGTTTGTTTATTTATTTATTTATTTCCTTATTTATGTAACCTAACATCCATTTCTCCTTCTCTTCTTAAGCAATTTCCTACTTCCTTGGAGAAATTACCTCTCCCACCTTGTAAACAGCCTTGGTCAAAGGACTCTTAACTCTTCTAGGCGGGTAACCAAGACTAATGACAATCTCCCCAGACTTCATCGAGATGAAAGGACAAGCAGGGGAGTGGATTCATCCCAGTAGTTGTGCCCAGGCAAAACTGCCCACTCACTCTTGCTACCCGGATAAGAGCTATGCAGGCTCTTGTCCTGTCAGGTTGGTTGATTTGAGCTCCCTCAGGTTCTTCCTGCAAGTTCCCTTTCTGCTCAAATTGGGTAGAGTCAATTTCTGTTGCTTACCAACAAAGAACTGTCAGTGAATAGTAGTCAAGATCATTCCTTTCTTGATTTACTTTCAGCCACATTTCTAACTTACGTCTTTGTCAACTTTACTCTTTTTACTTCATTTGGATTTTACTGCCTCTCATAAGGGAAAAATGCCATGAATCAAGTGAGCACAATTCTTTTTATTAGCTGCCAAATGAAGTCAGTTTTTAAAATCTGAGTCTTGTCATGTTCAATCACTTTTCTGTAGTCCTTTTCACCTATAACAAATATAAGCTGCCTATTAAGATGTGTTTTAGCGTCCCTTTGCAAATCATGTAAATATTTTTGGAAAGACAGTTTCATTCCTCATTGCTGAGATAATTTTCTCACAGTTTAGAGATGCTTTTATAGGAATCAGCTTTCTAAAATTAGGAAATCTATTTCTTGTGTTTCAGAAGAAAAACACAATAAAAGAGATATGCTTGCCTGATGCATTCTTATTCTCTGAGAGAACTGCAATCTATCCTTTCTGACTTCTTCTTGGGAAACATGTCTCCGCAGAAAACATGAAGTTTTATTTTATTTTGGGGTATAGACTGATGTTTGAAATCCAGGAACAAAGAAAAAAAGTACAATTGTATATCTCCTACAACTTTAACAGCATATTGCAAGGGCTTGAACTCTATCAGAGTGAAAGAAAAATGAACATTATTTAGATGAAGGTTAAAAGGTAGAAATGCTATTCTGAGTGAAATTCTATAATAATTGAAATTTTGAGCCGCAGAGGCAAGTCAGTACTTCACCAGGTACTCTCCAAAAATCTTTTTTTGTAGGCTTTAAATACAAATGCCTTTAGATGGTCAAACTTACATTTTTTTGAAAGGAAAGAAAACCCTTCTAGAATATTAAATGGGATGATAAAGGGGAGATTTTTGGCTAAAAGGAGATCAAATATTTTCCTTTATCAAAAGTTTGGTTCATTATTGCAAGTGAAAAGATCATGAAATAGCTATTTAAGATGACAAAGGAACCGTGATAGCTTTAGTTAATGATAGTGCACAGCCAATTTTGTCTTCTGCCTTTGTACTTGCTTTATGAGAGGTCTCAGCATTGGTTTTCTTTTGTACTCTTCTTTTTTGGTGATTATAGAACTCATTATTACAGGTTTGAAAATTGTAGAGGTTTTCCCCACATTACATCTAACTTTGTAAGGTAAGATTATGTACTGAGCTTTTTAAAAAAGCAAATGAAACGGTAAGATTTATAATACACATCTGTGAAGTAACTTTTTTTAAACTTAGAAAATGTTGGAAGAACAGGGATGAAGGATATCTAAAGAAAAATGTCTAGGAGGAGTGTATTAGTTGCCCGGACCTTGTGCCCTGCCACAAAGGACCACAAACAGAATGGCTTATGCAACGGAAATTTATTGTCTTACAGTTCTGGAGTCTACCAGTCTGAAATCAAGGTAGTGGCAAGATTGGTTGCTTTTGAGGGCTATGGAGGAAGGATCTGTTGCAGCCTCTCTCGTTGGCTTATAGATGGACATCTTCGCTCTCTATCTTCTTCACAAGGTACTCTCTTAGAGTGTGTGTCTCCAAATTTCCCCTTTTCATAAAGACGAACTGTATTGGATCAGGGACCACTCTAATGACCTCGGTTTAATCTGATTACCTATCTCCAAATAAGGTCACATTCTGAGGTACTAGGGGTTAGGATTTCAGTATATGAATTTTGGGGTAAAGCAATTCAGCCCACAACAAGAGGTAAAGGGACGCTTAAAGGGAAGAATATAAGTAAGTTTTTGCACACAGCAAGAAAGAAGAAAGACTCTTTTCTACATGCAATTTTTTGTGAATCTAGGCAATAAGCATCTTGCTGCTGAATGTTTTTCTTGTGGCCCTTGACTCTGCACATATTAAAAAGTTAGACATGGTTTCCATCTCTCTTGATTTATGCCCTATGAATGTTTTCCACTATTTTTGTACTAATTTGGCAATGATCATAGAATGGAAATAGATCATTTAATTTCTTTTGTGTTAACTCAAGTTTTCAGCAAGAAGCAATTATCACACTGGTGGTCATGCAAAGTATTGTACATTTAAATAGCCTGTACCTACCGAGAATTTTCTTCCACTGACCTTTGTCATTTTTGCCTGTATCATTCCACACTTAGCCTTTTTTGACTTGGCTGAGTCAAGTGTCCTGGCTTGGGTTTGTTCTTCCTTGTAATTGTCTTGAGAATTATCAAAATGTGGTTTCCTTAGCGATGAAAGTAGAGAATCTTCTGTGTGTAGCTGCTCTTTCTATATTTTTGTCAGTGGGGTAAACAGAATAGTAGCTTTGATTAAAACTCAAGGAAAGGTGGATTCACTGTGACACGCTGTTGGGAAGAAGGATACAGAGAATGTCCTTCTCACCTGCTGCATGGCTGATTGTTCTTAGATGATCTGCCCAGGGGGCTTCTTGGCGTTTTATTTCAGTGATACATGTGACTCGCTGCAACTCCAGCCAACATCTTCTTTGACTAGATTGTTGGTTTAATTTGTAGTAAATAGGTTATTTGTACAATGAATAACCCTTTTTAAAAGTTACAAAATGAGACTCATCCATTTTTACAGTCTTTTAAATATAAACAATCATTTACTGAGAACTTGTTGCATGCTAGGCATTGTGTTAATGATGAATAAAACACTGAATCTGCCTCTCAGGAAGCTCCCAGTTCAAGAGGCGAGAAGAAATTCAAACAGAAAATGATAGTAAAATGTAATAAGGACTATAATTGCAAACTGGAATTGAGAGGGTCAGGAACAGGGAGAGAAGGGGTCAAGGAAATGATTGAAAAGCATGGCTTAGCACCAAGGTTGTCAATATCTCTACTAGACGGTTCAGAGTGGATTTTGCTAAGGCACATGGGACAGCTAAACAGGACCAACTGACATTCACCTGTATTCCAAAGTGTTTCAGACAGTCCACAATTGCTGTAGATGAAGTTAGAAACAAACTTGCTAAGCAGATCATGAATGATTAATGCACTATGAAGGAACCAATGTGTGTGTGTGGGCTGAGGGTGCCTGTGGTCCCATTCTCTAAGACTTACCATTCCATCATTCCTTGAATCTTACTGCCTCCTCAGGCCTGCTCTGTTCTGAGTATTTTACTGCTGGAGCTTTGCTTTTGTTGCTGAGTGTTCTTAGAACTTTCCTTTCCTATTTTTCTGTTCTCTTTTTTGCTTACTATTTTACTCTTCTGTAAGTTTTCTACTTACCCCTTTTTTCTACATTTTTCTATGACCCATTCTATGCAAAAACTTCTCAGATCTCCTCTATATTGTCACTCCATCTGTTTTCACCATCTGCTGTCTTTAAGTACTTTGAATCTCTGCTCAAAGTAGCAGTCACTTTGTAGCCATGTACTCTTAATCAAGTTAACTTTGTGGAGCCTCAGTTTTCTCTTTTGTAAAATGGGAGGGTTTTACCTCCCTCACAGATCATTTCATTAGATTTAAACAATGTATATAAAGTACTTAAAAATTCTTGGTACCTAAAATGATCAATAAATGATAACTACAGTTTTACTAACGTTAGTCCAAACTCAGCTTGTAACTTGTCAGCATCCAACTAAGGTCCATATCAGTGGTTGCAAACTCAACCGCCTATAAGGTCCAGATAGGACATAAATGAATGAAGTGGGTTAGGTTGGGAAGTGGCGGAGATGGTGGTAAACTGAAACCTGTCCAAAAGAATCAGCCATTTCTCAACTCTGGCCAATTAATATCACGTGGAAATGGAAGCTCCGAGCTGCCAGGTCTTTTAATTTTTCAGGAAACAGTAAAAATGGATATTTTTATAAGTAATTTCTTGATGTAAAAATAATGTTGCCAGTATTGGAAAAGACCACTTCAAAGAAAACAGGTCTATTAGCTGTATTTGACCTGCTGTCCACCATTTTGAAACCTCTGCAGGACATACTTACTGAGCAGTGTTTGAGCAGTTGGTTCCTTATTTATCAGCAGGAAATCCTGTCTTTCACACATGACGTAGCTGACTTTCTAGTAAGAGTGTATTTGGAAGAAAATCCTTTTTGGACTCAAAATCATGGTGTTTCCTTCACTCACAGTGTAATCTAATCACAGCCAGGCATTTGAAGTGCTGGCAGCTTTTTTGACCTCTTAGAAAAATCTTTTATTTCTTATCAACTGTTCTGTCTGGATTATATTAGGGTGTAGATTGTTTTGAAAACCAGCTTTACTTAATTAAAAGAAAAGTTGAGAAAGTTTGGGATGGTCGGATGGAAAGTTTGGTAGACCAAGAATTTGATTGGACTTCATAGACCTATGAGCTAATACTTCTATCTTTGGCCCTAAGATATTGGGCAAGTCACTTACCTTATATGGGTATTAGTTTCCTTATTTGCAAAATAAAGGGGCTAAATAAGATTATCTTTACATTTCCTTTCAGAGTCATTATTTTGTAAACCAATCTACTTAATTTTGGAGAAACTGAAAACTGGTTTGTTTTAATCTCCTCTAACTTTTGAAATATGGCATTTGTTAGAACATAGCTAATGTCTCCGTGTAAGTTCATTTCAATTTAATATGCTTTCTTAATTTTTTATTTTATTTAAGATAAAGAAGGTGATGGGTTAATTATTTGAGGGATCATAAAATAAGAAATAGGTTTTCTTCAGGGATCTTGAAGTTTAATGAAGAAAGAAAAAGTTATTGGTAGTGGTAGTGGAGACTAAACCAAGTAACTTTAAGACAGAACACAGTATTAGTGGATTGATGAGATAGATGAATTCCTCTTTTACGGTGAAGTATGGAAAGGTTTTCTAACTGACTCAAAATTAAAGAAAAGAGTGGTAAATTTGACTACATAAAACATTTCCTGGCATGGCAAAAAGTACGATAAACAAAAGCCTGAGACAACTAACAAGCTGGAGAAAATATTTGGATGTGCCATAAATAAAGGGCTAATATTCCTAATATAGAGAGAATAATCCTAATATAGAGGCACAAAGGAACAAAAGCCTGCTAGGTAAAGGAGACCATACATGAATACACAATTTATACACACACAAAGAAACAAGATATAAAATGGTCCTCCTTGAGGGCATTAGGCTAAGTGAGATAAGTTAGAGAAAGACAAATACTGTATCATATCACTTATATGGGGGATCTGAAAAAGCCAAACTTGTAAAAACAGAGAATAGAATGTAGGTTACCAGAGGCTGAGGGGTAGAGGAATTGAGACTATCTTGTTTAAGGGTACAGACTAGTAGATAAACAAGTCCTAGAGATGTAATGCAGAGCGTAGTGATTATAGACAACAATATTGTATTATAAACTTCAAAGTTACTAAAAGACTAGATCTTCATTGCTCCCACCACAAAAAAATGACTATTATGTGATGCAGATTAGAAGTATTAGCTAACAGTACAATGGTAATCATATCGTAATATATAAATGTATCAAATCAATAATTGTCCACTTACACAATATTATATATCAATTATGTCTCAATCCAAATAAATTAAAAAATTAAAATAACAAAAAATGTTCCTCATTTACATGAAAAAATGTTTGAACTCATTTATAACTCCAGAAATGGTAATCAAAACAACATGGAGATACCATGTTTAACCTAGAAAATTGGGCAAAATATTTAAAAAGCATGAGAATACATTATGTTGGTAATACTGTAGGGGAACAAGTATTCTCATATAGTGTTGCTGGGAATACAAACTGCTGCAATCCTTTTGAAGGGAAATTTGGCAGTACATATGCGTTTACTTTTTGACTAACAATTGTACTTCTAGGAATCTATCAAAAGCTTCCAACAATAAGAAAATACATATATGCAAGGTTATTCACTTAGCATTACTTATAATTGTAGAATATTGGGAACAACCCAAATGCCCACATATAGGAGAATTGTTGATTAAACTATCGTATACCCACATTATAGAATACTATGAAACTATAAAGCAGAAGGAGAAAAATCTCTATGAATGGATATGGAATGATTTCTGGTATATACTATCAAGTACAAAAAAGCAAAGTACCAAAGAGTACTTACCATATGCTATCTTTCATGTAAGTACAGGGGAGGATGTAACGTGTTTCTGCTGATTTGTGCAAATGAAATAGAGAAAGAATAAAGCAAAATCCAGTAAGATTGGCTTTCTGTGGGGAGTGAGTAAGAAAGGAGTGCAAAGAAGGGAAGGATGGGAATTGAGTGGTGAGGATTGAGGGAGAAATTGACACTTCTCTGAGTAATGTTTTTATATAGTCGTAACTTTTAGAATCCTAGTATTGTTTCTCCTATTGTTCCTGCCAATAATTAATTCAAGTCTAGTATAAAGTTGGGGGAATGCAAATGGTAAGAAGTGAACCTAGCTGTGTTACAATAACAACCACAATGAAGAATATGGGGACAATAATGACTAACCTAAATAACTTTGGAAAACAGTATTTTGACTGTATACTGTGAGATTAGAACAAATAAATAAATATATCACAGATAATGAGAGTCAGGTTTCTCATTGTCAGGGTAAGAAGTTTCAAATAAGGAAAAGAGGGAAGACTAGAATGAATCATGAGATGTTGGATTAGAATTAGAGGTATAAATTCTGCAGAATAGTAGCCTCCCAAAGATATCCATGTTCTAATCTATAGAATTTCTGAATATGTTATGTTACATGGGGTGGGGGGTGGTTAAAGTTACAGATGGAATTGAGGTTGCTAATCAGCTGACCTTAAAATAGGAAGATTATTCTGGAATATCTGTGTGGGTCCAATGTAATAATAAGGGTCATTACAAATAAAGAGGGAAGTAGGAGAGTCCAAGTGATGAATGTGAAAGAGACTTACCCAGCCATCCTGTTTGATGATAGAGAATATGACCTAAACATAAGGAGCTCCAGAATCAAAGGCCAAAGCTGAAATAATCTGAATAACAAAGTAAATAACGACAGTGATAGATTGTACTCATAAATAAATCAAATAGCAATGAGTCTATACTGGTTTAAACAATCAAATAAATGAATAAATGGGGGAAAAAGGACAACTCTCACTTAGAGAAGAAATGCCATGCATAAATGTACAAGAAATTAGAGAAGTAGAATAATCACCCTTGGATAAACACTGCAGTAATAATTGTTGCAGGCAAGATCCATCAATGGATGTTAAAATTTATGGACAAAAGTATGATGAGGAACAGAACATTTGCATAATCTTAAACTCTCTCAAGGTATTTATTAATTATAAGGGGGGAATAGTAACTGTATAGTGAAATCTCGCAGACAACATTTTAGCCATATATCCATGTTAACTTTACCCAAATAAGACATATTGGCACCATGTGCTCTCTGAGAAGATGCACCAAGGAAGGGTACAACCTCATGTCTGCTGTATTCTTGTCAGGAATGCATAACCTCAGCTGAATCATAAGAAAATATCAGACAAATCCAAATTGAGAGACAGTCTACAAAATAACTTACTAGTACTTTTCAAAAGTATAAAGGTCATGAAAAACAAGAAAAGATTGAGGAAATATTATAGATTGGAAGAGTTTAAGAAAGCATGGCAACTAAATGCCATGTGGAACTTTGTATTACCCTGGACCACACACACACACACACACACACACTTGAGAAAAACTGGTGAAATTGGAATAAGGTCTGTTGTTTAATTAATAGTATTGTACCAATGTTACTTTCTTGCTTATATAAGGTGTTAACAGCAGGGAAAGCTGAGTAAAGAATATGTGAGAACTCTCTGTACTATTTCTGCAACTTTTCTGTAAGTCTAAAATTATTTCAAGATAAAAAGTTAGAAAAAAAAGAAGTACCATAAGGGCATTGCAGAAGAAATTGCTTTAAAGGGCTCCACAGAGGGGAGAGCCCATTCAGAAAGACTTCATGCCAGAGGTGGTATATTAGTGCCCTAGAGCTGCCATAAGAGAATACCACAGGCCAGGTGGCTTAAACAACAGAAATTTATTTCTCACAGTCTTGAAGGCTGGAAGTCCAAGATCAAAGTGCTGGTGGGGTTGGTTTCTCCTGAGGCCTCTTTCCTTGGCTTACAGATGGCAGCCTTCTCACTGTGTTATCACATGGCCTTTTCTTTGTGCTTTCTTTCTGTTGTCTCTTTCTCCTATATTAGGATCACACTCTTATGACCTCATTTAACCATAATTACCTCTTTAAAGGCCCTATATGCAAATACGGTCACTTTGGGAGAGAGGCCTTCAAAATATCAGTTCCGGGGGAACATAATTTAGTCCATAATAATTGACAATTGTGAAGACTTCTGAAAGATAGATGTTAGCAGTGTTGGGGGAAATGTGTGGCAATGATTTAGGGAATAGCAAGTAGACTGGTGAATTAGTCACAGTTCCCCAGAAAAACAGAACCAATAGGATATGTATAGATATAAAGAAAGAGATTTATTATGAGAAATTAGCTCACATGATTTTGGAGACTGAGAAATATGTAAGCTAGAGGACCAGGAAAGCTGGTGGTGTAGTTCCAGTCCAAACTGGAAGCCCTGAGAACCATGGAAGACAATGGTGTAAGTCATAGTCTGAGTCTGAAGGGCTGAGAACCAGGGAGTTGATGGTATAAGTCCAAGTCCAAGGCCAAAGGCCTGAGAACCAGGAGAACCAATGTCTGAGGGTGATAGAGATCTCAGTCTAAGGAGAAGGAGCAGATTTGCCTTTTTACTGCCTTTTTGTTTTATTTGGACCCTTAACAGATTGGATGATGCTCATTTTCACTGGTGAAAGCAGTGTTTACTCAGGTTACCAGTTCAAATGCTAATCTCTTCTGGCAATATCCTTATAGACACATCCAGAAAAAAAGTGTTTTACCAGCTCTGTGGGTGTCCCTTAGCCCACTGAAGTTGACACATACAATAAATCATCATGAATCCAATCCTTCTCAACTTGTTACCCATACACATATCCTTACATAATCTCTAACAATAACAAGGTCAAATTCTGCCTCACATGATACAACTATTCTGCATACAACTGAAAATGTACTACTGCTTCTCCAGAAGAGGAGATAAAGTCCCTGAGTGATGTTTACTGTTCTCCTGATATCCCATAACTTAAATACTATGATGTGAAATAATAATACTTAAATAATATAAGCCAGTACATCTTATATTACATGATAAGGGAACAAGAAAGGAAAGAAAATGAAAGTATTTGTTTAACATATGTGTATATACACACCACCATGTTCATAACAAAATAAGGAGGAAATACTCAAGACAATTATAATCCTTGTATTTATAACTGGTTATGTGTTTGGAGCTGGTATTTGTAACTACTTCTTCTTTTACTACCCATTTTGTATTCCCTTTGCCTTCATCAAGCATCTCAGCTGGTCGTAGCTTTTTAGCAGGTGGCAGGGTAACCCAAACCCTTTCACTCCTAAAGGGTCTGGGCCATGAATAGTCCTGCCTTGATTGGGTTGTTGGTTTTCCATTGATCTTAACCACAGGGTATGGTGATACTTAGAAACTCTCCAATGAATCTCCTGTATTCCTCTTCCTTACCTCCATTGAGAAATAGTAGTCAAATTTCCCCTTGGTAGTCAGAATCAATCACCCCAGCCAAGACCATGACTCCCTTCTTTGCCTGTTGATGGAGAAACACGAGGAGCCCAAAGTGGCTAGGTGACAATCTTAACATCTAGTTCAGTGGAATCGTTGTTTTTCCTGATAAAAGCACTCCTCTCTTTGGAAATAAGACCTCTAGGCTTGCAAAGCATAACATCCAAGGAATAGAAAGCAAAAATGTTTCTAATGTGTTGGTGGGGATAATAATGAATGGTGCCACTGCCCTTTTTAACCCTTAATTCCTGGACTCATGAATCCTGGCTATCAGAGAAATAGCATCTTATATTGGATACTCTTAATCAGTATCCAATCCTTCTGGAGAAGACTTGCACCAGTCCTGCAAGGTATTGCCACATAACTGGTACTATAACTGTGTCTTCAAGAGGCCCTTGCAATATTTTATCAAGCTAGCTGCTTCAAGATGGTGGGAAATATGGGAAGACCAGTGAATTCCGTAAGCATGGGCCCATTGCTACATTTCTTTTATTGAGTTTCTTAACCAGAAGTAATGCTGTGTGAAATACTATGACAGTAGAGAAGACATGCTGTAAGTCCACAGATGATAGTTTCGGCAGAAGCTTTGTGTGTAGGGAAAGCAAATCTATATCCAGAGTAAATATCTATTCTGGAAAGAACAAAACTCTGTCCTTTCCATGATGAAAGCAGTCTGATGTAATTGCCTGCCACCAGGTAGCTGTTGATCACCCTGAGTAGTAAGTAGTGCAATATTGGGGAATCACTGTTGGTCTGCTACTGCCAGATTGGAGACTCCATGGTGACCATAGCCACGTTGGCCTTCGTGAGTATAATAAGTTCATGTTGCTGAGACTATGCATAACCTCTACCCCGCTACCATGGCCCTTTTGCTCAAGGACCCATTGGGTGATGAGAGAGATGGCTGGGAAAAGTGGTTGACTTGTATCCACAGAACAGGACATCCTATGCACTTAATTATTAGAATCATCCTCTGCTGAGGTTGCCCTTCAGTGAGCATTCACATGGGACACTAATATTTTCACATTTTTTGCCCATTCAGAGAAGTCTACCCATATACCTCTACTCTAAATGTCTTTGTCATCAATTTTCCAATCATGTTCCTTCTAAGTTCCTGACTATTCAGCCAAACCTTTGGCTACAGACCATAAATTGGTAGATGGTTGCACATCTGGCTTTTTTCCTTCCAAACAAATTGGACATCCAGGTGCACTGCCCAAAATTCTGCCCACTGGGAGGATTTCCCTTCACCACTGTTCTTCAGGGATGTCCCAGAGAAGGGCTGTAGTGCTGCAGCTGTCTACTTTTGGATGGTGTCTGCGTATCATGCAGAACTACTTACATATCAGACCTGTGTCTTCTCTTCCTCTGTCAATGCATTATAAGGAACTTCTTATGAGGCCACAGAAGCAGGCTGGGAGAGAGAAGCCAGTAGCAGGGGTGGGAACCATGAGTATTTGGGCCACTTCTCCACATAAGTTACTTGTGCTTTCAGGACTTTCTTGAGCCTGTTCATGTATATACCACTTACATTTGATGATGAAGTCTTGCTGTGCACATCCAACTTTATGGCTAGGTGGGCTAGACAGCACCTAGTTCATGATAGGCAGCTTAGATACCATAGTAACTTGGTGGCACGTGGTTAAGTTTTCAGTTTCTACTAAGGCCCAATAGCAGATCAAGAGCTGTTTCTCAAAATGAGGTTAGTTATCTGTAGATAATGGCAGGGCTCCCAAATCCTAAAGGCTTGTGCTGCAATTCATCTACACAAGCTTGCCAAAGACCCTAAAAGGTATCTCTGTCTGCCACTGACTTTTCAAGCATTATTGAATCTGCTGCATCATATGGGCCAAGTGGGAGGCCAGCTTGCACAGCAGCTAGACCTGTTGCAGAACCTTCTCTTCTTCTCAGCTTCACTCAAAACTCTCAGCTTTTCACGTCACTCAATAAATGGGCTGGAGTAACATAACCAAATAAGGAATATGTTGCCTTTAAAATCCAAAGAGGCCCGTGAGGCACTGTGCTTCTTTCTTAGTTATAGGATGGTCCAGGGGACGTAACAACTTATCCTTTACCTAAAGAGGTATATCTCAACATGCCAATATCAGTAAACTACTCAAAATTTCACTGAAGTAAAAGGCCTCTGAATTTTAGGCAGATTTATTTCCCACCCTCTGACACACAAGTGTCTCACCAGTAAGTCTAGAGTGGTTGTTACTTCTCACTCATTACGTCTAATCGGTATAATATCATCAGTATAATGGACCAGCATGGAAGGGAAAGGTGATCAATATCCGTGTGAACTAAATTATGGGATGGTACTAAGGAGTTGATATACTCATGAAGTAGGACAGCGAAGGCATATTGCTGGACTTGTGGACCACTCTCAACTCACCCTTCGTCCCTGCCCACACACACAGACACGAGTGATAAACAGGTAGGCATGGTTCTTTTTTAAATGTTAGCACTGTTCACAACACAATCTTTCTTTGACAGTGTTCAACTATTTTATTTAAACATGGGCACTGGCATTTTATAGAGGCTCATGGTATCCCCTGAATTCATTTGATTCTTGTAGCTCATATGATAATTGCTGAGAGAAATAGCACTTTGAGTCACTCAGTTGTGTAAGAGCAGTGTGTTTTATAACTTTTTCATCTCATAAAACAAAGCCAAATTTTTCCTTACAGTTGGAAAAAAACTTTAGAGTGGAGTAAACCTGACCTAAGGCTCCAAGTTTATAGGCCTAATTTACTCCCCCTGTAAATTCATGGGGCAATTCTATGTGAATTCCCCCACGGGGTGCGAAATCTTAATCTAGTCAGGTGTTCATGTCTTTTCATATAACTAAGTAATTATTTTCAGTGTATTAAAAATTTTAGAAGGCTTTGAAAAATGTTAGCAAAATAGCACTATGCTGTATTTACATTGATTCTTAATCCTAGTTGTTTAAAGAGCGTTTATCAGTTGAAGATATGGCAAATATTAGCATTTCTACTTTGTAGGCAGAGAAATTATGTGATGCACTTGAAGTGATACTGAAAGTCAAAAGTGGGAGATTTTTTTTTTTTTTACCAGAGCTTTTATTAATTCTGTTTCTCCATTCTCCATTAACACCTTTTCCACTTTTTCATCTCTCCCATACAAATAAATCCATGTAAGTACTTTGGAGAAATAATATTAAAAGGCGGTGGTTAAATTTTTAAATATCTTTGAAAGTGTTGTTTGAGAGTGCTGATTGTTGCTATGGGTTACCAGTTTATTCCATTATCAGCCAATTACTATTTTGTAATACATGCTGTATCTTGCAGCCATATTTTACCAACCTTCTTAAAATTCTATCAATTAAAACATACAATCTAAGTAAAAACAGTATTTTTGTAACAGAGGTACAGCTTGAAGTCAAGTCCTTTTTCTCCCCTTTTCAAGAGGCTATTGTGTGAGAGAGTGTGTGTGTGTGTGTATTATCTCTCTCTCTCTTTCTCTCTACCATCCAACTTATCTGTTGAAATTCTGCAGTCACCACTAAGGGGATAGATTGCTCATATTTACCAGGTGGAAACATAAAGGACTAACACTACTCTTCCAAGTGTCTACTCTGACTCACTCAGTGTCAGATTCTACATAATCAAAGTTTCCAAGATCTTGTGCAGTGAGAAATTATCTTAATGTAGAAATTATCTTAACATACCCCTCTCTTGTTGGTTCATCAATGTTAAATAGGGATGAAGTGACGATTTGTTGTGCGAAATGTTGGTTCTGCCCCATTATCAGTAGAGAACACTGTACACACATATTAAAGAGTCTATGGACACAAACCAGAGGAATTGCTCCCATTGGAGGAACAATTTCATGATCTGGGGCACATATGAAGGAACTTGAATCTCATAAGCTAACATTCACAACTTCAACCGCTAGAGGAAGAGAAAAAGTTTCTAGTGAGACAAGCAGAACTGCTCCAAGAAGAGCTAGAATGAGAGGATAGTGGGGCAGGGTTGACTTTGGGCATCCTTTTCCTCAAGTCTAGCTACATATGTTTAGATGTGACAGATATCAAGGAGAAAGGGAAAACTAAAATGGTCAAAGTAAGACATACATGTCCATGGACCAGAAACAGAACAGAATTGAAACTGTTGAGAGGTACTAAAGCAGTGAGGCTGCCAGGAGTTCATCTTTTGAGTACAAGAAAAATGAAACTGCACATAAGGTAGAGTTCTAGAGATAGGGAGATCACTTGAAACTAATGAAGAAGGCATAAAGAGTTACTAATGACAGTTGTCTAGGTCTATCCTAAACTGGATGCTTAGGGAGGCAGGAGGATCCAGAGTAGTCTGAAGGAAGGATGTGAGCAAAGCTGTGCATTTATTATTATTACAAGACAGGAACTCTAAGCCTCTAATAAAAGTTTTTGAGCTGATTTCCCCAGAAAATTGTGTTGATGGACCTGGAAAACTCCTAGATTGGAAGAAGTAAGTGAATTGGAGGGAGGAAGAATACTTACTTCTAAATATGAGTCTGCAAACCAAAATTATGAAACATATCAAGGTCCTAAGCAGAACAAAATTTGAAGAAAGAATTAATTGAAATACTGTATCAGTAAATCTACCTAGAATGCAATAGAGAAACAAACACTTAAAAATATAAAAGTATATAGCTAGGATCAAGACCATAAGTGCTAATTTATGTCTAATGTTTATCCGGAAGAATTAAAAAACTTGAAAAATTTCTAGAATTATAGAAAACTATCTGGGCTTAAACTGTTCTAAAAGTGGAGCTGAGGGTCATGAATTTAGCTAGGCAAAAAACAGCTGAGCTCTTTTTTTTTTTTTTAAAGATATACTTATTTACTTTAGAGAGAGAGAGAGCGTGCAAGAGGGGCAGAGGAAGAGGGAGAGAGAATCTTAAGCAGATTCCCTGCTGAGCATGGAGCCTAATGCAGGGCTCCATCCAACGACCCTGAGATCATGACTTGAGCTGAAATCAGGAGTTGGATGGAAACAGCTGAGCTCTTATGAATCCATGTCCCATAGGGTTAATGAGGTTCAAACCAGCAGAAAGTTTAAGGCTTATTTCTCAGAGAACTGTTTCCCCCCTAATCAGCTTTTGTGTCTTTTCAGACCCCACTAACAAACTCACTAGTTGTCACTGCAGAAGTCTGGACTCAAGGTCAACTGATAAGGTTCCAGCCTGTGAACAAGCAATTCCTTACCCAAGATAATGAGACCAAGTCTCCATCCCATTTATATAAGCTCTTAGAGCATGCCCATAGCTCCTTCTCCTGGTCCTAAGATAACCTCCCTGACATCAGGGACTGAATTTTGCCTCATTCTGATCTTAAGTCTCCATCTCAAGGTGAACATGGGCTATTTGGTACATATATGTTTGCTTAATGTGCATGCTCCCTCTTTCCTCATGAATAGTCACAACTTTCTCCACCCTTTTCATCAATATGTATGTAATCTCAACCCTCATGTTTTAAAAAAAAGTTGTTCTCTCCCCACTTAGGGAGGTGGATTTGAGGCTTGTCCTTCCATTTCCTCCTTTGGCTGCCTCTCAAATAAACTCTTTCCTTGGTATATACCTGTTGTCTCAGTGATTGGCTTTGTTGTGCATCAAGCAGATGGACTTGGGTTCTGTTACACTCAGATTAAAAGTATACTTGTGCAATGAGTAGGATAAATAAAAATCACTTATACCTAGAAATAGCATAGGTAAAAGGGAAAATGATATTTATAAATAGATAATGTTGAAACCTAAATGAAAAGACAGATTATTGTCAAAAGAATAATAATTAAACTGACATTAGACTTCTGTCAGTAATAGATGCCAGAAGGCAAAGGAGGGTGATATTTTAAAAGTACTAGAGCTAAAGCATAATTCCAAATTGAAAGCAAAATAGGACCCTTTAAGAAAAAGATTGTATCACTTTGCTACCCATAGATTTTTCTGAAAGAACTACTAAAGGATGTGCTTCAGTAAGGAAAGAAATAAACCTAGAGAGATGCAGAGGGAAAGAGAAAAATATAATGTGAACTGGCTGTTCTAGTCCCAAGAAACTAATCTTTTTAAAAAAAATCAAAATTCTACAACACAACTGGAGTTGCTTTTCAGACTGGTTACTATTCAGCTGCATTCAATTATTAATTAGCTATCAAAGAAAGCTCCTCATTATCTGGTAATTTGGAATGTCTTTCATAAAACTTCCAGAGCCTCTAGTAATTCCTCTTCCAACTCCATTAGCTTTCTAGTCCTGCAATTAATTGGGAAGAACCATTTAAAAACAGCTTGTTATCACTTCTTGCTGAAATTATCTGTTAAGATTGTATATAGTGGATATAAAAGATCAGTACTGAAATAACTCTGAAAAAATTAGGCACAATTTAATCACGTAGACTACTAGCTTATAGCTCCTCCAATTAAAAATAAGTAAAATCAGTGTGAAAGTAGAAACACACACATACACACACAGAACACACACTGCATACAGAGGATAAAACAGTGGAGTAGTGGACAAACAATTGATCCAGAATGTAGTTAGGTTTAGTTACAGATCACAAAAAAAGAATGTGAAAAAAGGCATTGGCTCCAGGGAAAGTGGTTGATCAAGAAGTCTTGATACAGCACAGGATCAGGATTAAACAAACAGTTTTTGAACACCTACTATGGTCTGCCACCTGTGTTAGGTGCTGAGGAGGAATTCAGAGGCATGGAAGATAAAACCCATGGTCTCTAGAGGCAATTAGTATAGTGGGGAGACAGACATACATAAAGAATTTTTCAAGTGTGGTTGAAAAAGGTGCTAAGAGAATGGGAGGGAGGAGAATTAAATTCTAATTAGGGGTGATTAAGAAAGTATTTTAGAGGATATTGGTTTAAATTGGATCTTGAAGAATGGGTAAGAATTTTATATCAGGCAATGAGGACAGGCATTCCAAGCAAAGATACATTGGTAAGGAGCATGAGGGAAATAAAGCTCAAGATCCAGGTGAGCTTTCCTACTTACCTCCTGCCCAGGACTAAGGAGGCATCTCTGTTGGGGACTTCATCAAGTTCCCAGAAACAAGCAGATAGATACATCTGAACAGAGGGGGAAATGAAGTGACCAGGAGGAAGACAACTCTTGAAAGAATGGAGGCAAGCAGAGAAATATATATGTATATCTGAAGCTTCTTCTGGTGGTTTAAAAATGTTTATAAGTGGCATCATGTTGTACATACCATTCTGCAACTTTTTTCCCACTCAACTTTCTTTTTGTGACCTCTACCTCTCTATAAGCTCTGGTTCATTTATTTTACCTTTTTGCTTACCCATGTTTCTATTTTTTTTAAAGATTTATTCACCTATTTTAGAGAGAGAGAGGGAGGGAGGGAGAGAGCAAGCACACGTGACTGGGGGTAGGGGCAGAGGAGAGAATCTTCAAGCAGACTCCCCACTGAGCATGGAGGCCAACACAGGCTCATTCCCACAACCCATGAAATCATGACTGGAGTCAAAACCAAGAGTTGGAGGCTCAACCAACTAAGCCACCCAGGAGCCCCACCCATGTTTCTATTGATGCACCTTTAGTTTCTATTCAGTTTTTCAATGTTACAACCAATGCTACTTGCATTGAAGAAATAACCTTCTATCTGTCTTCTTATAAACCAGTGCAAGTTTTTCTAGAGAATCTACCTTTCTCCACCACCTTTCTCTTTCCTTGCTACTCACATGGTGGGTACTTAAGAGATATTTATAGATTTTCAAGGTGGGAAGAAGAAAGAAATTTGCTGGGACCTGAGGATAATGAGGACTAAAAGAAGATAAAAAAAGAGAAGTAGTAAGACTGGTTTTAGTTAATTGACAGTCACTTGGCACCTGGAACACTGGGCCTCAGTCTGTCAAGGAGCCGGTAGAGTAGAGTTGGGGATAGACTTGAAGGGTGCAACGTGGCTCTCCCTGAGATGTTGGTGAGCGTCCTTGGATTGGAGCCATGATCAATGGATCATGCATGTTCATGCTCCAGGGCCCAAGTCAAACCTGGCCTCTCCTCAGGCTCTCTGAGTCTTAATCTTTGGCTTAAAAAAGGAGGTGGCAATAACAGTAATAATAATAATTATCTCTGGATACTGTGAAGATTAAACAACAAAAACTACATGAAAGTGCTTTGTACATGTACCTTATTTGCAACTATTTAAATATGTTCTTATCCTGATCTTATGCCTTTCCTTTTCTAGCTTTTCAGTGTCAGTCTCATGGATGTCATTCTATTAGTCTTTTTTTTTTTTTAAGATTTTATTTATTTTTTGGAGACAGAGAGAGAGAGCATGAGCTGAGGGAAAGGGACAAGCAGACTCCCTGTTGAGTGGGGAGCCCGACACAGGGCTTGACTGACATCACGACCTGAGCTAAAGTCAGATGCTTAACCACTGGAGCCACCCAGGTGCCCTTGCTATTAGTCTTCTTAACATAATGTTTGTTTTCCTCTGAGTGCACTTTTAAGAACTGATCAATATACTCCAGGATTTGACCAACCATGTAGAGTGGGCCAAAAGATCAATTTCCCAGTTTTGGATACCACATAGTAATAATGCATTTTAATACCAGAGCTATTTTGGCAGCCACTCCCAATGTTGACTCAAATTAGGTTTAAAACAACAACAAGAACACAAATTCTTAAGTGTCTTTGATATATCCTGCTGTTAAACTACTTTTTTCTATACTGTAATTAGGTACTTCTTTTTAAAACTTGATTGTAATACTTTATAATTTATACCCACTTATCTCCATTAAACTTCATTTCATTCAGTTTGGTTTTTCTTGAGTCGTGATTCTGACTCTGTTCTTCAATATGTATATTATTATGCTTTTCCTAAAACAAACTCCTCTGGATCACTATGTTTTGTTCACTTAGGGATGCATGGAAAGAAATGATTTATCTTTTCTTTCTTTCTTTCTTTCTTTCTTTCTTTCTTTCTTTCTTTCTTTTTCTTTCTTTCTTTTTCTTTCTTTCTTTCTTTCTTTCTTTCTTTCTTTCTTTCTTTCTTTCTTTCTTTCAGATTTTATTTATTTATTTTACAGAGAGAGTGAGAGACAGAGACAGATCACAAGCAGCTGGGAGGAGGCAGGGAGAAGGAGAAGCAGATTCCCTGCCGTGCAGGAAGCCCTATGCGGGGCTCCACGCAGGGCTCAATCCCAGGACCCTGGGATCATGACCTGAGCCGAAGGCAGACAACTGACTGAGCCACCCAGGCACCCCATTGTTTTCTTCTTTCTTTCCACCTCAGAGCACTTCCTGCAGCTCTTCTCTCTACCTTGAATAGTCCTCCTTCGGATGTCTCCACAGCCAACCCCTTACTTCTGTCAAGCCTTCCTTTAGTGTTGGATTCAATTCCACCTTCTCAACGAGGCTTTCCTGACCACCCTGCTTAATACTGAAGCCCTCATCCTCTGCTGATGTTCCCCTTCTCCCCATTTTGTTTCATACCACTTAAAACCATCTAATACAATATATTTTATTTTATCTGTTAATTATAATTACTGTCTATCCCCACACTCCACAAATACAGGAATCTTTACTTTGTTTACCGATGGATCCCAAGTTTCTAGACTAGTACTGAACACATTGTAGGCAATCAATAAATATTAGTTGGATAAAATGAATATATTTCAGGCTAGTATTGATTGTGATAAATTAATTTAGATGCTTCTTAAGCCATATTGATGGTGCCTGTGCCTCTTGGATTCCCACAATCCATGGAACATCAGTTTTCAGTTTTTGATATTTTGATAATTTGCTCTTTTTCACAGATATTTTGTGGAGAAGCTGAGAAAGGCTGAATCAGGGAATGTTACATGCCATTTTATACCAGACATGTCAGATAGTCTTTAAATGTGATAAATCTCCAACCAAGTCATTGGTAAAAATATTGATTAGAAGAAGCCAAAGATAGAGCCCCGAAGTACAGCTCCTACGATCTCCCTCTAGTCATTAATCTTTACTCTTTTGTACAGCCACTTATCTAGTTGGTGTTCACCTGATAGAACCATCTTTCATCCTGTATTTCTCTCTGTGAGTCACACAGATATGATGATTAAAGTTAGTAAATACAGGATTCCAGTCAAATAACAGTAACAATAAAGGCTAAAGTATATTGAGCACTTATTATCTGCTGGGCACAGTGCTAAGTTTATTATACACTATATTTTATTTAATGGATTTATGCCACTTCTTTTCCTTTTTTTATAATGAGTGAGATCATAAAGTTAGTAAGTGATGCGATGAATATTTGACCCCAGACAGTCTGACTCCAGAGTCTAATCACTGACTCTATTACATTGGCTCCCTGACATATATATACTATATGAATGTCCCTCACTCAACAGCTTAATTATTCTGACATCAAATATTTTTTGGAAAGTCTACTATGTGCCAAGCTGTGCACAAGAAGGAGGGAAACAAATATGAATATGATCCGAATTCCCTGTAGAAGCTAAAAAGAGAAATTTAGAATTATGGAGTACACAGCATGAATCTTACATCTATCTGCTGCAGTTATTTTGTTTTTCACTTTTTTTGTTGTTGAAAATTAGCGATGTCTTTCCCTTTATGCTATTTTGATACTTGGTTCCAAAAACCTGTTGGCAGCCAAGAAGCACAAAAATCCAGGATAAATACACCTCTCCTTAGAGGTTTCTAAAAAGCAGAAACTGGGGACACTTTCTTGATGGAGCCTGCTTATTTATAGTTCCACATAGATGCCAATTGTTTGAACCCTGAGAGGAGCTACGCTTGAACAGATACCCCTGACCTGCTGCCAAGGTGCTGCTTTGATCTTGTGAGTCTTTTACTAAGTTCTCATGCGATCTCATCTCACTGCCCCTTAACTGAAAGCAATTTTCATGTTTTATATTTAAGCCTTTTGAGGCACTGAGCCAGGTGGTGAATTAATTACTTTTGTAGGTTGAGAAAAGATCCCAACTTTGTTGTTAAATTCAGCTAAAGTTAGAAACTTTTTTTTGAAGGCTGTATTAATACCAGTTAGCTTTTATTTCATTAAAAATCTGTTTCAAAGAGAGCAAAGTATGGTTTAATGGCTGACTTTAAATGTTTTGGATAAGGATTGTTTCAATCATAGGTAAAACTACGAAGAGCTATTTTTTTTTTTTTATAAACCAGTCTCTTTTTGAGGCAATGACAAATTTCAGTGGAGGTGATACAGCTATGAGGTCTTCTTTAGAAGAAAAGGGGAAAAGTCTAGTTTGAGGTTTAAAGAACTTACATAGAGTGTTACTTCAACACACTGAACAATCTGGAGAGAAGACAGTGCCAATAGCGTTTCTCTGAGAGGGCGGGGGTGGGAGACTTAAGAGAGCTCTGAACTTGAAGTCAGAATAACATAGTTCTAAATCTTCTTTCCAGCACTTACTTGAAATGTTATCTTGGCAAACTCCTTAACATCGCTGACTCTCAGTCTCTTTGCTTATAAAATGGGAATAATTATACTTTCTCATTATTGTTCTGGGATCCACTGAAATAAAGTTATTAAATTGTCTGTAATGGAGTAGGCACTTAAAAATGCTACAGGTATTTGAGTCTGTGACACTCAAAATACATTACACATTGTAGTGGTTCTTTATACACTGAATACTATTGTTGCAGCTGGAAAGGAGAAGAGCATTATTACCTTCCTTCACAAATGGAGGAACCCTATTTTAAATGACCTGAACCTCATCATTTGGAAAGAGGCAAAAAACCCTGTCTTCTGACAAATACCTTTCTTATGAGTTCCTGTTCAATAACAACCAATATAGTAGTAAAAGGAAAGGCCTCTCTTAAATCAAGTAGGATACATCTTCCTTGAGTGATTGAATGCAAACCTTGACTATGTAAGCATTTTCAGGAGAAGGTCATTGTCTATGGAATTAATTTTCATTCTTGGCTCAACAATACCTGCTGGCCGTCAGAGCTTGGTGAAAACTCCATCTGTTTAGGTAGGGACTGGCCTGATTGCTGAGGGATTGACAGGAGTTAGAGGATAAACCCTGGCATCTAGGGATAAATTTAAGTGCCCTTTCATTCTAGGTAGAAACTAAGTCTCCTTCAAGACATATAATATAAAGTAGAAAGTGAAAACTTTCATCTGAATATAGTTAATAATGAAAGCCCTCATGTAGCCTATACATAATAGATGCTCAATGAACTTTCTTAATTTGTGATTTAAAATTTTTTTCTTTCTTGAAATTATTCAGAGAGTTTTCATTTAATACATAAAGGTCCAGTACACACTACGTTTTACAACTTATTTTCTTACCTTTCTGTGTTTTATTCACTCTATCTTCATATACATCAGCTAATTCTTGTTCTGTGTAGTTTTCATTCTAAAAATATATATAATATTTAGATCAGATTTACATTTTTAAACTATTCACATTTCACTCCTTGAGATGCTAAAACAAACTTTTCCCTATTATCTCAAAGCCCATCCTTCAAGAATTGCTGATGTGTTTTGAGTTTATCATTAGTTCATATATGAATGCATTTCATAACTCACATTGCCAATGTATTTAATATATCTTTTATGAATTACTGTTAGAAAGTGATTCCATGACAAAGAGCTAGTACTGAGGGCAAATTCTAATGTGTAAGGCCAAGAATGCTGAGTTCAACTTAAAACATAGCTTAAAGAATCCATATTTTAAATGATAAATATTCCAAAATTTAAATATACCAAAAAGCAATCATCATCTAAAAAACACATAAAATGACTTGATTTTAAAGAAAGCCTATAGTATACAGAATTAACATTTTGGGTTTCATTTCTACCTAAAACCTACAAGACAATTGCAGTAAACTATGTCGTATTTGATCTTTTCTTTTTAACATGTCAACATCATATACCAAAAAATAATTGATAGATACAGTAAAAATTTATTTAACAAGCATTTCTTGGGGACCTGTAAAAGTAAGGAATCTTGCAAAATACTGAAGAGAAAAGCAATGACAGAGGTTCTGCCTTAACAGTTGCTGTCAGTCAAATAGGAAAGATCAGACATGAAGAGAAATAATCTAAATACGAGGTAAAATGTGATAAGTGTACAACAAAGTGTTACTGAAGCTCAAGAGAAGAAAGGGATTTTTTTTTTTTTCTTATGGAGGGAAGGAGAGAAGGGGAGATTAAAGAATCAATGGAGGTGTTATCTTCTGTGCTGGCCCACCAAGAAAGATAATAGAGTAGAAAATGTTATGAATCTCTCCACCTATTGTGTACTTACCCCCCTATCAGTCATCACTAAGCTTACTCCTTCCCCTCAGAGGCCAAACTTCCTTATATTTCCTGAAACCTGCCACACTCTGCTAGGCCTTTGTATTTTGGTACAGGATTATTTCTTTTCTTGGAATAACCTTTCTCCCCATTATTCCTTGTAAACTCTCACTCTTCTTTCAAGACTATCTAGAAATCACTTTGCCTCCTGATTCTCTAGTCTCTCAAAGCTTGGTTACTACTTCCTCTGTGCCTTTACAAATTCTGTACACTCCCTATTATAATACTTATTCTGTTTTGGCATCAATTTGTTCATCTCTATTGGAAATTTCAAGAAACACGACTTATCTTTATATAACTATTGCTTATCACAATGTTTGGCACTGAGAAAATAATACATGTTAATTGAATAAATGAATGCGAGAATGAGTAGAATGTGTTGAGTGTGTTATCTTATTTTGGTGCTAATTTACATGTCCTGATGACAAATGATGTGGAGCATCTTTGCATGTGCCTATTGGCCATATATATATATATATATATATATAAAAGTGTCTATTTAAATTTGCCAGTTAAAATTTTTTGTTTACTTGGGTTGGATGAGTTTTCTATACTTTCTGGTTTCTTGGGATTTTTGACTTAGTTATGATCAGATTGCACCCATGGTTACTTCATTATTTCCCAGAGGTGACAGATTGCAAAATACGGTAAAAAATTTCTCCCATCCTAGGAAGAGATATTATCACTCATCCAATCAAGAAAGATAGAGTCTACTTCTCCACCTTGAATTTGAGCTGGCGTGGTGACTTTCTTTAGCCAAGAGAATATAGCAAAAGTGATATTGGAATGACTGCCAAGCCAGGGCATCAGGAAGCCTTGCCTCCACCAATTTCACCCTTTTGAATCCAGGTGCCATGTGGAGAAGCCAACCTTTGATGCAGCCCAGTTCTGTTTCCTAGAGGATGGAGAGAGAGGTTTAGCCATCCTAGCTGAGACTGTAAGAAGACACCCCCAGTCAACCTACAGAATTGTAATAAATAATAAGTTGTGGTTATTTGAAGCCACTGAGTTTTTAGGTGATTTGTCACAAAACAATAGGTAATTGATACACTAGGACTGAAATACAACTCAAGAAGAATTTCATTTATTGGGTTGGGTTTGGGCAAATCTAATGTTAAAGCATTTGATACTTTCAAAAAACAGAGATTGAATGGAAACACGACCCTGTCTTATGACCAATGCTGTTTGAATTATCCACAGATAGAGTATACCCAGAGAGGAAAAACATACAATTTTATGATTTTAGGTAGTGTACAGATAATTCTAAGGTGCTATATCCTTTTTTTTTTTTTTTTTTTTTTTTTTAGGATTTTATTTGAGAGAGAGAGAACATGAGCATGGGGAGGGGCAGAGGGAGAGGGACAAGAAGACTCCCCACTGAGCCTGGAGCCTGGAGTCTGGAGCCTTGAGCCTGACACAGGGCTCCATCTCCAGACTCTGAGATCATGACCTGAGTTGAAGTCAGACGCTTAACTAACTGAGCCACTAAGGTGCCTCCGGTGCTATATTCTAATCTCATAATAAAGTAGTATTTGGGATGTTCCCTAGTGAAAAAAAGTGAATAATTAACCATTTGTATCACATATATAGTGGTACAAAGAATATAGTATTCTTGGAAGCAGTCCCAAATACTATCAAAACAGAAAAATGCTCATATAGATGACAAATAAAGTGAAATTTTCAAAGCCTCAAATGTTCTGAGAAGCGTTAATCCTCCTTTACACAATCTAGAAAATTCATTAAGTAGATTTGAACACAGTACAAATAAGTATGCTACTCTTGGGAGATAAAAAGTTTTGATAGAGTAAAATATAAGCAGAACCTCAAACATCTCCTGATTGGATGAGCTGTTATTTTTCCATGTGCCCTTCCTCTACTTGCTAAGCTCTATCACATTTTAATCTTACCTGTTTAAAAAATAGAAAATAGAGAAATGTTACTAAAAACATTTTTTGAGTAAAAATGCAGAACTACAAAACCACCATATATTTAAAGCATTTATCAAGGAAAATAGGAAAATTACTATTTACATCACATAGGTATTCCAAATAGCATCTGTGGAAATTCATTTAGCACAAAATTATATTTCTCACCTACTAGACAATTAGAACCTAGTGCATACATGGAGGAGGCTGGGAGGAAATTATCTATCAAGAATATCTCAAGGCAGTTGGCAAATATCCAGATTTTGGAGGAACCTAGTTAGTGCCCTGTTCTAACTATTGCAAAAGTAATTTTCTTTCTGAAATGGAAAATTAATGTAATGTTCCTGAAGGGAAGCATTTAATAATAATCAAGTCAAGGCATAAGGCACATGATTCCCTTCTGTGACCTTAGTCCTAATGTATTAGTAACCCTGCGGGTCTACTCTTAACTAGATTGTGGTTCAGAGACTAAATCACTCAACCATGAAGTTCTGATACTCTCCTTGCCCCTATTTCATATGATAATCAGTACTGAGTTGATGGATACTGCTAAAACATATAATAAACTTTTTGCCATTTTTTTTTTTTTACCAAAACTATGGTCCAATAACAATACTCCATACTAAAAGAAAGAAATCACTTTAATGAGTTATGTTAAGATCAAATTCTGGCTAATGTATTTTAATATATTTAAGTCATCACAATTAATTAAATACCAAAACAGAGATAGAGTATATAGATTAACATTTCATAAGAATGCTATTTTGCATTAAAATACTACACCAATAGTAAAGGGAACAAATACAGTTATAAATAAGTATGTTAGATATTCAGAAAATTTGGTTCCATTATTTTAAAATCACTAATAGAAATACCACTTAATAGAACTGAGTAGAACAAATAGCCCTTAATGGAAAAGTTGATATGTTTCAACTTAAGATATCTTAACAACTAACTTTACTTTTTGAGCTCCAGTTGTATGGAACCCCACACACTTTGTGCAATTGGAATCTGGAAATCATCTGTTCCAACTTTCTACCTATGAAGGAATCTCTTCCACAGCATTTAAAAAAAAATATTTATTTATTTATTTGAGAGAGAGAGAGTGAAGAGCACACAAGCAGGGAGAGGGGTAGATGGTGACAGACAAGCGGACTCCCACTGAGGGGAGAGCCCCATGTGGGGGCTCGATCTCAGGACCCTGAGATCATGACCTGAGTCGAAGTCAGATGCCCACCAGTTGAGCCACCCAGACTCCCCCACAGCATTCTTGTCAGAGTACTCATCCAATCTGAAATACATTCACAGGCAAGAGAACCCAAGAATCCACTTTGTTATATTACAGGATAATTCACTGTTAGACAATTTAAATTTGCACCAGGTTTTCCTACCAGAAGTCCTGGTTGTGCCTGACAGAGCAGATTCCTCTTACACAACATAGCCCTTCAAATATTTGTCAGCAACTATCACTTTAGCTGCAAGGTGGAGTAAACTGAAAGGGAGTAAGCTGAAGGCAATTTAAAAAGACTAGACTAAAAAAAAAAAAGACTAGACTAAAAAAAAAAAAAAGAGAGAGAGACTAGACTGACAAATTGCAAGAAAGGGGAAAAAAAAAACAAGTTCTGGCTTCACATTCACAGGACGTCCAGTTTATACCACTGGGAACTTTATATATGGTTGAGATGATAATTAAACCAGCTAACCATTTTGGAAATGATTTTAAAATTACATTCTTACTACACACAAACACACCAAAAGGAACTAGAGATGAATTAAAGATTTAAAAATAAAAATGAAACCATTAACATACTAGAAAAATTCTAAGACAATTAAAAAAAAATTCCTGGAGTGAGAAAGCCTATTCTTAGCATTATATCAAAACCAAAAATATATAAAAGAAAAGATTTTTAATCTAATCATTTAGCAAATGTGAATCTCAGATTTCAAACTTAAATGTATAGTTAACAAGACTTTGCTTCCTTTAATTTCAACCTTCTCACAGGTTGTCAGAAAAATTCCAACCTTATTACAGCTGATGCCTTCTTCTCTTCTTCAAGGTTGAGTCAAAATCAGAGAGGCTTATGTGGTAATTACAAAATTAGGTGGGTTGAAGGGGGATGATGGAATGCAAATGTCAATACTTTTATTTTCTAGGGAATTCCTCATGATGCCATTCTCAATATCCAAATCTATGTATGGTACTTGAAGTTGGGTAGCTCTCTCTGGCTTCTGTCTCACACGGGGACTTAGGGAACTAGCTGCCTCTGCCTGGATGCACATTCTAACTTCTCTGTAATCCTGCCACCTCCCCAGCATGAAGGCCGAGGCAGCTCTGAAACCAGATGTCTTGTCTCCTCTAAAAATCTCTTTGTAGTGGTGGAGAAACCCCCACTCTACCTCTTGTGTCTCCACTCTGCTTCTTCTCTCCTACCTGTCCTTCCTCTTTTTCTGCTATAACAGACTTTGATGGTGCATTTCAAAACACTCAAATTGTTAAAAGCTGCAAAAAAGTTAACATTTCCTTAGGGGCAAGGAAGAGTTGGTCTTCAAATTCTCTTAGGAAAAAAAAATTGAAGAAAAGGAGGAAAAGTAAAAGATTAGTTTTTCATTTCAAACAGTCTTTTCATTCACACCATACCTACAAAAAATTTTCAAACTTCTATGTAGGAAAAAATCATGTGAAAAAAGCCTTGAAAAAAAAACCTGGGGAAAATATTACAATGTATATGATAAACAGAGAGTTTTTACAAATCAAAATGCAAAAGACAGTATTCCATAAAAAGTTGTCAAATAACATAAACAACCAATCTAGAGGAAAAAATACAAATTTTCATTAAATATGAAAGATTTCTTACCCTCACTAGAAATTTTAGAAACACAAACTAAAGTAACAATTAACCATCATTTCATACCAACCATATAAAGATAATATTCCATAAAAAGTTGGCAAAGAACACAAACAATCTAGAGGAAACAAATATAAATTATCATTAAATATGAAAGATTTCTTACCCTCACTAGAAATTTTAGAAACACAAACTAAAGTAACAATTAACCATCATTTTATACCAACCATATTGGCTTTTTAAAAAAATGTCAGTCTCAATATTCAGGGCAGGGACTATGGTGAGACAAGTTATTTGCCTCAGGAACAAAAAATTTGGTATTCAGAATAAATAACATTTTGATGGAAATTAATAAAAAAACCTATGATAAAAAAATATCAAAATTTTAAATAAAGGCGGGATTCAGCCCTACATTTTATATGACCTTAATCCTGGCCCCATACATAATGGTAAATATCAGGAGAAATAACACTCATCTCTACTGTGAAAGGCCTAAAAATTAGTGGACAATCTGGCTATTTATGTCCACAATTGAAATATACATAGCCCTTGACATAAAAATTCTACTTTTGGGAATTTATCATAATGAAGCAATGTGATAAACAAATAAAGGTATCTGTACATAAATGCTCATTTAAACATTGTTTAAAGGACCAAAACGTAGAAAAGAATGATAAATAATTATCCAAATAAATTGTCATAGCTGCTCACTTTAAGTGTCTTAACACTGATAATAAAAATGATGTGGATATATATACTTTTACATAGAAACTTGAGGCATGCTATAGAAGTAACTGAAAAAAGGAGCTTTCATTCTTTATAGACAAATAGTAAAAAAAAGTTTAAGTTTATACACACACACACACACAATATGCATCCATCCATCTATTTATCTATTTATGTATGAATGAAAATTTAGAAAGATAAACCTGAAGTGTTAACTGTGGTTATCTCTGAGAGGGCAGAATAGAATTCTGGGTCTATTTTTTTCCCCCTAACATTCTGTATTGGTGAATTTTTTTCTTGATTTCTAAAGTTGTTTCTACCAAATTGGAGGAGGAGTGAGAGCTCAGCCAAGAGACTTTGCATCAAAGGAATAATTATGATAACCAAATGCCCATATCAGGAGAAAAAAGTCTAAAAGCTGTTCAGCTCACTTATTGCTTCTTCTAGAAGATGGCATCTGAAAAAATCTACTGAGGAACTGTAGCACTTTTACTCCCCAGGACTTTTCCATAAATATTCCCTTTTCTTTTGAACAAATACGTTTTCAAGTTCTGGATTTCACTTTGATTTCCCCTTGAGTGCAGCAATAATGCCACCCCAATTCTAAAGGAAGGGGGAATTTCTTATGATTAAGATATCTCATATTTATAGCTTAGGATTCTCCCATGCCAGTTCTTCAACACAGTTGAGAACAAGAAAGAAAAACAAGCCAGCACCATGCATTAGAGCCTTGGGCAAAGCCTACTGTCACGAGAGCTGGAGGAGAAAGTTTCAACAAATAGGTGAGCAATGGCACATTCTACAAAAATGTAAAGGCATGCAGGCTAAGTCTCAATTGTTGGATTATGGAACTGAAGATCAATGGTCACTTTCAAGGGTACATGTAAAAGTAAAATGTCAGGAGTCATTTTGAAAGGAGGTAAGAACCAGGACAATGGGGTAAGAATATGCTAAGAAGCTTTGGAAAGTATAATTTAAGTGAGAAGTGATGGGGAGAGAAGGACTTGCTTGACAAGATAGAAAAAAAAAAAGAAACTGCTAACATTTAAAAAGACAAGAGAGAAGAAAATACATTACAATGATGAATTACAGTGGAAGTACAAAATTAAAGGAAAACAGTCTGGGGGACGTAGGACCTACTAGGATCTGAAACAAAATGTGAAAGTGTGCACAAAGCCCCTGGGGTCTCTCTAATAGATCTTGATTCTTAGTTCCAGCACAGGCCCTGAAATTCTGCATTTTGAATCCACTTCAGCTCCTCAGGCCACACTTAGAGAATCATGAAGCCCAGACCCAGTGCTAAGCCTTGAAAGGAAACACTTCTTTCTCTGAGACAACATCAAGGAAAGACATGGTAGTAGAGAAATCAAACCTGAGAAGACAACAGATGAGGGAGTTTATACTAAATGACTTTTAGCTCCTTCATAAAAAACTAGTGAGCTCATTTGTTGGGAATGAGTGTGGAGAAATGAGGGCTTGGAAACGGTGGGGAAGTTTTGGAAGAACTGTTGTAAGACGCTTATTAGGAGATCCGGAAGAGATGAACTGTGTTTTTGGTGAGGTGCATTAATAACATAATTAAACCATGGAATGAAGTGTGGGCTTTCGGTAAAGGAAGTAAAGATGACTTTCCCCAATTAAAATTAATGAGATAAATTTCACCTGTGGTGGCCACAGTGTGCTTCCTAATAACTGCCTTAAAAGGCTCAGGAATGCAGTTCACCCCATCACCTACACATTTGAAGCAGTCTACCCAACCCAACTGCTTCAATCTTTTCTACTTACCCAATGTTCAGCAATAAATAATATAAAAAATACAGCCTCTAGCTGTAATCAGGCTGCCCAGAAACAAACAAACAAACCCATATGGAAAAATGAGAGTTTCCAGAATCTTTAATATATGGACAAAAATCAGTTTTCAATTTATCCGAGTTGATTTTTCCACAAGCAATCATCCTTGCTGGCGTTTACAGAGGACGTGAGGCTAACAGTAATCCTTCAGGAGCAAATGCGGAATCCCTAATAACCTGAAGGTCTCCTGGTGCTGGCTTGGCTCCAGGGTGCCTCATCTGAAAAACCACTTCCCCGTCATCATCACCTGCACGGCCGTCCATTGCTCTACACCCAGGACACATTCTCAGATGTGGCCTTGGAGTTTGGTTCCAAGTGTGAAATGAACATTGTGAGACATGAACCTCCCTTATGTGTTATTCTGTTCATTAAAGATGGAATAGTAAAAGGAGAAAATAAATTGCCAGGATTCCCTTAGCTGCCTTCGATGTTCACAACATTCTGCGTTGACTCTTGAAATATGGAAAGGCGAGTGTGGAAGGGCCGAAGATGAACCAGGCTGCGACAGCGGCTGGAAGCAGAATCACAGCCTCCACGTCTCCTCTGCCCTGTTCTAGCAGCAGCTGCAACTCCCAGTCCCAATGATTTTACACTGTGATCAGTCCCTCATATTAGTAATTTTACACACTATGAACTTCCTGCTTTTCTCATCTTCTGATTATTTCTATCAGACTCATTCCCAAAACTCATCTGCCATATTCCTCACCAGGTCCTCTGAAGTCATTTTCCTCCTCACTAAATTATCCTTGTGATTCCCCTCAGATCACCAATCATCTCTCTGTTTTACAGTTATTTACATATCTTGTCTCCTCTTTTAAACTATTATCTTCTCAAGAACAGAATTCATAGCTTACTTTGTTTCATATCCCCCATTGCATCTAAGTTTACTGTTAAAGTTTTTATCTGTAGGATTATTTATAAAGAAGTAATCCAGTTAGAGATTGACATGAAGCTAAAATAAATGGTAATTATGAAAACATGTTTCCATTTCAATTCTGGAATTCTGTAAGCATAGTCAAGGATACCATCTCAGTTTTCCCGATATCCATCCATATTTTAACTTCTAATTGCATGCAAAGTATGTGATATGCATTCCAAAAGACATTTGCAAGGGAGCTAATCAGACCTACATAATATACTTTTGATGAGTTAGATTCTGCACTCATAAACCCAAATGAAAAGTATTAAACATTATAGCACCAATTTCACCCACATTCTCAAATTACATAGTGCAGAGATGAAGGGAAATGTTATAAATTTAAGGACAATAAGAACACACAGAAAAAAAATCATCCAGGTTTTTACAGTCCTTTTGTATTTAGTAAAATCACTCAATGCATTTTGATGAATATAGTGAATGCCATTTTGAAATTTGTATACAGGCATGCCTCATTTTATCATGTTTTGCTTTATTGTGCTTCACAGATATTGCATTCTTTACAAATTGAAGGTCTGTAGCAACCCTGCATCAGCACTATTTTTCCAACAGCATTTGCTCACTTTGTGTCTCTGTGTCGCATTTTGGTAATTCTCATAATATTTAAAAATTTTCATTATTATTGTATTTGTTATGGTGACCTGCATTCAGTGATCTTTGATGTTTCCATTCGTTGTAATTGCTCTGGGGCATCATAAACAGCATTCATATAAGACAGTGAACTTAATGGGTAAATGTGTGTGTTCTGGCCCTTCCACCAACTGGCTCTTCCCCCATCTCTCTCCCTCTCCTCAGGCCTCCCAATTCCCAGAGACACAACAATACTGAAATTAGGCCAATTAAGAACCTACAATGACCTCTAAGTGCTCAAGTGACAGGAAGAGTCATGCATGTCTCACTTTAAGTAGAAAGCTAGAAATGATTAAGCTTAGCGAGGAAGTCATGCCAAAAGCCAAGACAGGCTGAAAGCTAGGCCTCTTGCACCAGCCAGCGGAGTTGTGAATGCAAAGGAAACGTTCTCGAAGAAAACTGAAAGTGCTACTCCGATGAACATATGAATGATAAGAAAGTGAAACAGCCTTTCTGCAGATATGGAGTAAGTGTTAGTGGTCTGGATGGAAGATCAAACCAGCCAAAATATTTCCCTAAACCAAAGCCTAATCCAGAGCCAGACCCTCACTCTCTTCAGTTCTCTGAAGGCTGAGAGGTGAGGAAGCTGCAGAAGAAAAGTTGGAAGCTGGCAGAGGTTGGTTCCTGAGGTTTAAGGAGAGAAGCTGTCTCCATAACACAAAAGTGCAAGGTGAAGCAGCAAGCTGACGTAGAAGCTGCAGCAAGTTCTCCAGATCCAGTTACGATCATTAATGAAGGTGGTTACACTAAACAAGGGATGTTCCATGTGGATGAAACAGCCTTCTATTGGAAGAGATGCCATCTGGGATTCTCAAAACTAGAGAGGAAAAGTCAATGCCTGGCTTCAAAACTTCAAAGGACAGGCCGACTCTCTTGCTAGGGGCTAAAGCAACTGGTGACTTCAAGTTGAAGTCAGTGCTCATTGACCATTCCAAAAATCCCAGGACCCTTAAGAATTATGCTAAATCTATTCTGCCTGTGCTGTATAAATGGAACAACAACATCTGGATGTCGATACATCTGTTTATTACATGGTTTACTGAATATTTCAAGCACACTGTTGAGACCTCCTGTCCAGAAAGAAAAAGATCCCTTTCAAAATATTCCTGCTGATTGACAATGTACCTGTTCACCCAGGAGCTCTGAAGGAGTTGTACAATGAGATTAATGTTGTTTTCAAGCCTACTGACACAACATTCATTCTGCAGCCCATGGATCAAGGAATAATTTCAAATTTCAAGAATTATTTAAGAAATATATATACCTATAGTTGCCATTAATAGTGATTCTTCAAGTGAATCTGGGCAAAATAAACTGAAAACCATCTGGAAAGGATTCACCATTCTAGACGCCATTCCGAACATTCATGATTCCAGGAAGTGGGAGGAAGCCATAATATCAACATTAATAAGAGTTTGAAAGAAGTTGATTCCAACCCTCATGGATGACTTTGAGGGGTTCAAGACTTCAGTGGAGGAAGTAACTGCCAAAGTGCTAGAAATAGTAAGAGAACTAGAATTAGAAGTGGAGCCTGAAGATGGGATTGAATTGCTGTGATCTCATGCTGAAACCTGAATGGATGAGGAGTTGCTTCTTATGGATGAGCAAAGAAAGTGGTTTCTTGAGATGGAATCTACTGCTGGTGAAGATGTTGATATGACAACAAAGGATTTAGAATATTACACAAACTTATTTGATGAAGCAGTGGCTAGGTTTGGGAGAACTGACTCCAATTTCGAAAGAAGTTCTCCAGGCAAAATGCTATTAAACAGCACTGTATGCAGCCATCAGCATCAGGGAAGACTCTCCACCAACACAAAGATGATGACTCGCTAAAAACTCAGATGATGATTTGCACTGTTAAGCAATAAAGTATTTTTAAATTAAGGTATGTAGATTGTTTTTTAGACATATTGTTATTGCACAGTTGATAGACTACAGTATAGTGTAAACATAATTTTAATATACACCAGGAAACCAAAAAATTCATTTGATTTGCTTTATTGCAATATTTGCTTTCATGTCATGATCTGGAGCTAAACCTGTAGTGTCTCTGAGGAATGTCTGTGTATTATACAGAAAATAATTTTTAAAAATGCAGAATTGACAGGACAGTTTGGGGTGAGAACAGTAATAATCTCATTTGCTGGAAAGTTCTAGAATAAGTAATATAATCTATTATCAGCAGCCTTCCAGTCTAACAGACCCACTAAAATTTTCAAAACGATCTCAGGCTTTTCATTTCATATAGTATCACCTTACCACTCTAATGTATCAATAGTGGTGTGTCATTCTTTCATCATAGCTGAAAATATTGGTTCTTAATCTCAAAAATTTTGCTCTACTTTTTATAAATCAGTTTTAGTTTCTTGCCAATAGCCATAGGGTTTTCTTCAACATACTAAAATACTAATGCTTTATAGTAAGTAACATTTAAATTAAGTTCAAACACAGTATAGCCCCATTCCTCAAGATATACAAGTTTAAAAATATACAATTGGCTTGATATTTTCCCAATAGAACATACTAAATAAGGTTCACAGCATGCAATTTTTAATATATGGCCTGTTGCTCCCAAAATGTCTTGAAAATCACTTCTCTACCAGGGGTAAAAGAAGTCCTCAATAATTATCTGTTAAATGCCCCAAATTAGGATATTTGTCTTGTATTATAGGTGAATGGAATAAGGACTTATTTATAATAGCTAAAATTGGAAGTTGTAATTAAAAAATGTGTTCTGTCCTCCATCAGAAAAATCAAAGACCATTTGCTGATTTTGGATTCTTTTGTGAACATATTATGTACTACATAAAATTCTAACCTCAAAGTGTGTCTTGGTCTATTGAAAAGTACTATAAACACCAGAGAGGAAAAAAAAAACAAATTATTTTAAAGCTATAGTTATTGCTTTTCTCCATTGTTTTAAATAATTTAGTCTAAATTAACTTGGTATGATTAGGAGAGAGACAGTCTAAGATTGTGATAACAAAGGATTGTTGTGAGCCAAATCTAAGTAAAATATTCTAATTATTACTTGTATAAAGTCAGCATGTGAGTTTTTAAAAGTAATCTGGAATAGCAATCTTAACTACTTTAGCAGAGAGCATTAGGGGAATAGAATCTGTCCTTTTCAAATTACTTTCTGATCTATAATCATCATGGAGACTTCGAACTGTTCAGACAGTAACATTATCTTTTTGCTAGAAGTATTACATCAACCTGTCTCTATCTGCATAGGTGAATCTTCTGCTTGGGGGACATTAAGAAAATTATCAATTAAGATCATTGTCTTGAAATAATAGGCAAACCTGATGAACTCCTGTAGCAACTGTAAATACTATCTTAAATTGCCCTAATAAGATCTGATCTTTTATTTCTCATCCCTGACCATCTCGGTTAAGAGATTTCAAAATGGGAATCTTTTCTATTTTTGTCTGCATAGTCTGTACAAACATTTGCTCCAATAGATGTTCCATATTTACACACAGGAAAGAAGAATGTTTCAAACCCACCTCTGCTGATTATAAAATGATGACGGTACTAAAGAGTATTCTCGTCTCCTCCCCGTGGAAGTCTGATTAAATGGCTTCAGATATTCATCCTCTGAATGAGCACTGGGAATATCTGGCCTAGAATATCTTTAGGTGGGCCTTCTCAAAGGTTCTTCCACCCTCTACTCCTGTAGGACAGAGGTGTTCTGCTTGGTGCCAGAAATTTGCTAATTGTTTGAAGACATTTCCTGGCTAATCATTAAAGAAGGTTTGTTAATGATGGTCTTAAAGAGGCTTAAGCATCAATTAAAAGGTAAATGAAATTATTTTACTGACAGCTTATGTATCCAAAAATGATTGCTCTTTGTGAAATGGTAATGTTCAGGCATGACAAAATGATTTCTAACTGCACAGTTACTTTATTGTTTAGTACTTAGGGGAGGAAAAAAAAGTTAATTGAAATGTGAAAAATGTTTAGTAAGGAATTATAGTAATTTACCAAATAATGTTGACTCCAGTCACTTTTACAACTCGAATTTGCTGAAATACCTAGCAATTATTTATACGTAGTAAAAAACTGTAGGGTTAGCTAATCAATAAAACATTCAACTCTTCTAGAAGCATTTTTTAAAACTCCCAAGCAAAAATAAAAAGGCTGTGAATAGAACGGCACTGAATTTTATTTCTACGGAATATACAAATCCCATCAAGCATTTAGTTTTAAACTTTTATAGACTCTAACACTGTCATGAGAATTAATATAAAATCAGTATTTTTCTACATAGGAGTCCCTGCAGAGGGAACAACCTTCTTCCATGCTTGAAAGTATTCGCATGTCCTAAATAAATGGTTCAAACTCTACCTTGTTCATTAACACACTTACCAACTGAGCCATAACTAAATGAGCAGTGAATTTAAACCACACCTATAAACAGTAATGTGTAAGAGCACCTAAATAGTAATTTAAATGCATCTGTTTTTGTAAA
This sequence comes from Ailuropoda melanoleuca, assembly GCF_002007445.2. NCBI lineage: Eukaryota > Metazoa > Chordata > Mammalia > Carnivora > Ursidae > Ailuropoda > Ailuropoda melanoleuca. The sequence continues at coordinate 160,700,362 of NC_048219.1, read as the reverse complement.
ATACATTTTAAATGATTTGGTTTATATTAAATAGTCTGGCTCACCTGATTCAGCCTCTCCCCATCATGTTTTTATTCACTGTCACTTTCATTACCAATCTTTCTCTTGTATATTATTATTTTTGAAAAAGAAAAAAGCACAAATCTTATTCTACATTAATATGATCACACTTAGAACTTTATAGACATGAGTGACATGTTTCAATTGACAAAGGGAAAAATTCTGTTAGATTTTCAAACCGGATAACTATATTCTGTTAGAATAAAAAATGGCATGTTAAAATAAATCTGTAGAATATTTGAATGAAGCTTTGAAAAAATTCAGGAAAGAAAAGTTATTATTTGAGGGATTTTTTTCTATTGGTAACTTTTCAATAATTTATATTGTTATTTTTGACATTCCCTCAGTAGGAGAGCACCATTAGCCACATTTTACAAAGGAATGAAGGCTGTGGATATTTATATATTTTATCAGGAGTGAGCTAGTAATTCATCATTTTAGCCATCAAATCAGTCTCATTAAAATTCTCTTGCTGTCCCTCTTCTTCACTGTCCAATTCCTTATCTATAGTTACAAATTAGAATAAAAGGATATGCCCAGACTGCTTATTCTACTATTCCTTTCCTCCACATCTACTCCTTAGAACATTCTGCATATTTTCAAATATTGCTGAAATATTTCTTAGTCTTATCTCTCCCTACTTTAGTCCTACCAGGAATTTTCCAATTCTTCCTTTATAGTTCTCTTGACCTTTTCCAACTATGTGACCACAAGTTAAGAATAGACACACCTCACTCCCGCAAGGATTACTTACACTCCCTCTACCAGAGATTCTAAGCCTCTTCATAAAAAGAAGCTGCACTGGATTTATCATCATCACTATTATTTCTCAGGAACCCTTTAAATTATTTCTCAGGAAGAGAAATTTCAAGAAAAAGTTGAGACTAATTCCGGGGACCCAGGTTCCAAGGAAAGTATGGGGCTAACTTTACATGAAGTACCTAACTGGAGGAGGTACTGTGTGGGGAGTGAGGCGAGGCGGACTGGGGAGCGGAGAGAAGGGGAGGGGAAGAAAGGAGGAAGAGAGAGGTGTGAAAAACAAAACAAAACACTAGTGGAAAAAGAAAAAAGACAATATTTGTTTCTTTTCTATAAGATGCTTCCTAAAAGTCATATAAAGATGAGCAAAGGAGAAGCTGTTGCCTGAGTCATGGGGTCAGATTTGACGATAAAGAACCTTTTACGACAAGATTTCAACTAGCACATATCGGTAAAAGTACATATACTTTGAAAGAGTCACTTATTCTCTGCATATTTTAAATCTATTTCTTACCCTTTTTTCACACTTCAGTAATACCTATTTTAAGATGTGAGTTCTTCAAAGACAAGAAATACATCTGTTGTGCTTTCTTGGCATGACACCTAGCACAGTAAATGGGGGTGTTAAATAAATACGATTGGAAGAGGAAAAAAATGAAGGAATAGTAATGACTGGTTGGTCTCACCTTTTGACCTATTTTTATCCTGTTAAACTTTTCTTTTATGAGGCTAGTTGCAAACATGCTAGTTTATCTTACGTAAATTCCCGAGACTGATCTAAAGCACACAAGAACATTCTGAGTTTCTTCCTAGATACTGCATATTGGCATTGAAGAACTGATATTTTAAGTGGATGAATCCCTTACCTTATAGAAAATTAGAATTCTGAATGACTTTGACCAGCTGAAAAATAAATATAATGAAGCTCCCTTGGGATAAATAGAGGATACTTTGATTTGTAAAGAAAAAAAAAATCTGGCAAAAGAGAATGCAAAAAAGATAGATATACGAAGATATCCATTAAAAATTATTGTTTCGCTGGAGAAAATCACAGAAGCATACCATCTGGAAACAGTACAAATCTTCTAGCCAAGTTGCTACTATGTACATGTAAGCACACTGGGATGCAGGGGAGTCAGACGACCAGTGTAACGCAAAGTGGCTAACAAGCTGGAAAGCGGGAAGTAGATATTAAATCTTCTGACTTCCAGAGCAGTGTTCCCACGATGGAGTAATATGATGATAGATATTTTAATAATAAATTATAGGACGTGTCCAGTGTGGATCTCAACAATTTCAGAGACATGAAAAAATAAAGAGAAGTTGGCAAAGATCCATAATGAATGAACTGATTAAAGGCTTAGGAGTTTATAAAGAAGTTTTTCAAGAATCATAGTTACTAAGTCTTCAAGGGAAGCTTAATTACCAACCTCAGGTATATGATTTGTTATATACAAAGAATGGTAACCAGATGTTTTCTCTTAACTTAAAGTTAGAAGAAAACACAAAATTGATGACACGTACTAGCTAAGTATAAGATGGTTTCCTGTCTAATCATGTGAGAATTGGTCATTTGAGGATAGAAAACTCTCTGATGAATTCTTATTGTATTTTTATTATTAATTAATTAATTAATTTTTAAAGACTTTATTTATTTGAGAGAGAAGGAGTGAGAGAGAGAGAGTGGCAGAGAGGGGCAAAGGGAGAAGGGGAGAGAGAATCCCAAGCAGACTCTATGATCAGCATGGAGCCTGATATGGGGCTCGATCTCACAACCCTGATATCATAACGTGAGGTGAAATCAAGAGTCAGAGGTCTAGTTGACTGAGCCACCCAGGCACCCCCCATGACAAATTTTGAATGGAAAAAAAAATCTGGAAATCACTGAAATTAGATCATTTTTGGCATTACATTTTTAAATGTTAATGTTTGCTTGATGCCATTTCTAGACTTTCAAAAAGATCATTGATTAATATATTTACAAATTGTAGCATCTAAATGGTAGTATATCTACTTTACTTTGGGAAAACAAGATTTCCCTATAATGGTAAAATAAGAAACATATGAAGGTATCAATGTAATGCCCTTCCCAAATTCTAGGATATATCACTTAACTAAGTGTAATATCTTTTTTTTAATTTTTAAAAGCATTTTTTAAAAAGATTTTATTTATTTATTTGACAGAGACAGCCAGCAAGAGAGGGAACACAAGCAGGGGGAGTGGGAGAGGAAGAAGCAGGCTCCTAGCGGAGGAGCCTGATGTGGGGCTCGATCCCACAACGCTGGGATCACGCCCTGAGCCAAAGGCAGACGCTTAACGACTGCACCACCCAGGCACCCCCTAAGTGTAATATCTTATATTAACCTCATTTTTAACTTCAGAAATTAATCCATTTCAAGAAAAGAAAGTGGACCACTCTGTGGAGAGGCAGCATAGCACAGTGTTTAAGAACATGGATACTGGAGGGGCGCCTGGGTGGCTCAGTCGTTAAGTGTCTGCCTTTGGCTCAGGGCGTGATCCCAGGGTCCTGGGATCGAGCCCCACATCAGGCTCCTCCACTGGAAGCCTGCCTCTTCCTCTCCCACTCCCCCTGCTTGTGTTCTCTCTCTTGCTGGCTGTCTCTATCTCTGTCAAATAAATAAATAAAAATCTTAAAAAAAAAAAAAAGAACATGGATACTGGAGCCAAATCCAAGCTCTGTCTGATTTCTGGCTCTTTCACTTACTAGCTGTGCAAACTTGTGTAAGTACCTCATCCCTGTCTATGCCACAGACAGGTGTCAAATAAGGATGATCATGGTAACCAACCTCTGTGGTTGTTATGAAGATTAAATGAGTTAACAATGAAAGCCATCAAGCACTTCGAACAGTTCTTGGAACATAGATACCCATTTGTAGCAAAATCTCGGGGTATGGAAAACCCCATTAGCAAAATTAGATACTTAGATTTATAAGCCTAAGTGCCTGAAAGAATGAAACTCCTTTGAAATGTTCAAGTGCACACACCAGAGAGTGGTACATGCTTTCAAATATGAAGAAAATCATGGCAAATATTTGAAACTTGTGAATTTTCATTTAATACTAAAAACATAAAATTCCCAGATTGGAAAACCTGTCTTTGAACCCATGCCTAAGGAATGGCAAATACAGTCCCAGCATGGGAAACTGGCACTTAGAGTACGACTCACACCTTCTTTACAATGAAACTCTCCCTTCACTTCTCCGTAATTCACCCTGAAGAACCTACTTATGAAGACTTTGTTCTGAGCAAGGCAAATATGTTGGGTCACCACATTAGTGTCTAATAAACCAATAAAATGGTCTTTAGGAAGTTCTTACCCCATAAGAAATCAGAATTAATTCAGAGGACATTTTCCTGGCTGATGGTCAAGTGTACAAAGGCCAGAGGTCATCTCTCTAAAAGGTGTCAGTCCAGATCCCACTTTAATTGCCTATAAACACTGGGGGAATGGAGAGTGGGAAGTGGCACATTTATCCTCAATATCATCCTGAAGAGGAGTTTTAAGCAAACAAACTTTTCAGGACTTTGCGAGTATACGTTTTCAGGATAATTTTTCCACTACCTCTTAGCTTCTCTATATATGGAGCTGGCTACATGGAAGGTGTTCCCTCTGCTTGGGATGAAGAAGGTGAATATTGGGCAAATGACTGAAACGGGTGGATTTTGTGATTTTAGAGCCCTAAGCCACAAGGTAGGTGTCCAAAGGGTGTTTTGGAATTTACTGTTATAAGGAGTGCACTTGCACAGCAAGGAAACTTCTTCTGTAGCTTCTCCAACGGCATCTCATATAAACTGGACTTAAACACACACATCCAACTGATAAACCCTCTCCTTGTTTACATGCTTCCTTGATTCTTTTTTCATGCTTTCTCTCTTCTCCCTCCTTTCATCCCTGGTTTGTCTTACTTTCTTGTCACAAGTCTTAGCGATGTTGAATTACAGGAATTACTTTTGGTGTTTAGAGTGTGTAATTTGAGGTATCAAATTACTCACAGAATAGCTGTGATGGCTAATTTTATTTGTCAACTTGACTGGACCACAGGGTGCCCGGACATTTGCCGAATATTATTTTGAGTGTGTCAGTAAGGGTATTTCTGGATGAGATTAACACTGAATCCATTGATTAAGTAAAGCAGATTGCCCTCCCTACAGTGGATGCGCCTCACCCCTGAAGACCTTAATCCATCAAAAAGACGGAGTAAAAAGGTTGAGTAAAGGGGAACTCCTTCTGCCTGTTTCAGCTGGGACATTGGTCTTTTTCTGCCTTCAGACTCACACTAATACATCGGTTCTTCTTGGGTCTTGAGTTCTGCTGGCCTTGGACTGGAACTTATACCATCGTCTCTTTGGGATCTCCAGCTTGCTGATGACAGATCTTGGATTTCTCAGACCTCATAATCATGTGACCCAATTCCTTATAATAAATCTGTGTATATTCGTAAAAATATAAATATTTATGGTAGTTTTAAAAAAATATTATTTATTTATTTTTTACTGTGTGAGAGAGAGAGAGACAGCTAGAGAGAGCAAGAGCAGGAAGGAGAGGGAGAGGCAGGCTCCCCACAAGCAGGGAGCCCAATGTGGGGCTCAATCCCGGACCCCAGGATCATGACCTGAGCCAAGGCAGATGGTTAACCAACTGAGCCTTCCAGGCGCCCCTCATTATTTTAGTTTTTATTTTAGGAAAGATTCATATTAACAATGTCTGAAATTAATCTAAAGTTTTGTTATTTCTGCCTCTAGTAATGAGAAATTATGCCAAATTAGTGTAGAAAAATTCTTTCTTAAATGCCTTTTTGTATTACATGTGAAAAGAATGATATTTATTGTAACAAAATTGATGCTTCAATTGTACCACACACAGAAAAATATTTCCTTACTATATCAGTTCTAATAACAATTTACATTTGCCCATATATGCATACATTGTGAGCTGTTCTCTCATGAAGGCTAAATAGAAGTCATGTCACAAATCATACGTCAAAGGTTTTAAATTATTCTCATTTTCCAAGAGTCATAATTCTAGGTTTTATATAATTTAGTGAAAAAATTGTGTGTAAGAAAATATTTCATGAGTTTTCCCAAAGCAAAAGTGGGCAATCGACAAGGAGAATAATTGTGTGAACAACTTCAAAAATTTTATTAGTCAAAATGGAAAATATGTAGTCAGAAAATACTCTTCAACTATAATAAGAATAAAAAAATGACTAAGGAATAATTCTTGACATCCTAATAGAAATTTATGTTTTTTAAAAAAATTTTAATCATTATACTTAGTAAAAATTGTATTTTTATCTTGACAGACGCATATTTGTATATAAATGAATATCCACATGCATGCATACGGATAACGGAAACAAGTTTCAAGAATCAGTTATTTCGGCTTACCCAGCACTGGTATTTTCTATTTAATTTGGGTAAAAAAGCTGGGTGGACTGATGCTTGATCAACACTACTCTAGTTTTTGGGAAATTATTTGCAGTTCCTTCAGAAGGTAAAACAGAGGAAATAGCAGCAGGAGAGAATTCAGGCAAAGAGAAGGAAGACATTCTAGAATGTAATTAATAAATGTTGGTTCTGTAATGGATGATCAGAGAATATTCCAGGAATCTTTAGAAGAACAACTGACAACTATTTGCCCAGCATAATTCTCAATTATAGACTTATCCAAATATGGTAGACGGATCAAATGACCCTCTGAGTTGCTTGCAGCTCCAAAAATATTCTAGAATTTCCACTTATTTAATGATTCATGATGACTAGATATTTTCAATTTTTAATTATTTCCTACTGATTGGTGGTTTTGTTGTTGTTTCAGAATTTTATCTGCCCTTAAATTTATTTTTTTATCTTTGATGATATAATTTGCTATAACTGTCATTATGTGAACATTCACTTTCAAAAAAGAGTTTTAAAACATAGAGATTCTATTAGAGCACATATATTAATCATAAATGTTAAAATTAAAAGGTTAAAAGAATATAGGATTTTAATCTGAATCATTACATACAATATTTGGTCCAATAAAAGAAAATGTATTAGAAAGTAAAGTCTAATTTTTATCTAAATTATTGATGTCCAAGGGTATTTTGACCATGACCTGTATTTATGTCTCTTTATTTTCTTTTTTTATGTTATGATACTTTTAGTGTCCTTAATAGCCATGCCTGTAAAGCTATTATAAACTGCTTGAGACCCACTAACAACCACTTTCACATTGTAAACCATACCCATGCCAAAACATGGTTTAATAAGGAACTTTTTGATTTTTCCCAATGGTACTTTATTATCTTTTGATATAACACATTTTCAGAAAATAAATATCCTAACTTGTTACCTGTTTGAAAATGTATTAGTTATTAGAAAGTAACAGTATTTTCAGTCCAATGGTAATAGTTGTTTAAATAATTTAATTAATCAGAGCTTGTGTAGTAAATTTGATCCGTTTTACTTAGCTATAAAATTGATAAGAATTAAATACAAAGGCATTCAAAACAAGTGAGGGCATAGCTCATAAAACTAAAGTGACAATTCAAAAATAGACTAGACTTTCAGATTAATCATCCAGAGTGGGATGGTGATAACTGCTGTGTCCTGTCAGTGTTTTAGAGGTGAAATCAGGACAATGGAAGTCAAGTGTCAAATGTTCTAGGCTAGCTGGACAATGTGGATTATTATTATTTTCAGGTACAATGCTATCTATGTTCCTCCCTGAGAAAAATATCAGTTCTATTTTTTCTCTGTTTTTTTCAGAGAAGATTATGAGTGAGTGACCTGGGGTTTTCCCCCGCAATTAAATAACTCTGATTCTTCGCTCCCATCTCATGATGGAAATAGTAGAAATCCAGGAAGGAAATTTATTTTTAGGTCATTATAAAAGTAAGTGAATTTGACCCTTCATATTTAAAGTTTGAAAAAATGAGCAGAAAAGCACATTCTTAAAACATGAATGCTGAGCAGACACCTTACCAAACAAGATACACAGATGGCAAATAAACCTATGAAAAGATGTTCAATATCATAAGCTGTTAGGGAATTGCAAATTCAAATAACAATGAGATACCACTATATACCTATTAGAAGAGCCAAAATCCAGACTACTGGCAATACCAAATGCTGGTGAAGATGTGGAAAAATAGTAATCTCATTTATTGCTTTGAATGAATGCATTTTGAAAGCCACTTTGGAAGACAGTTTGGCAGTTTCTTACTAAACTAAATATACCTTTACAGTACAATCCAGCAATTGTGCTCCTGTTACCAGGGACTTTGGCAGATGTCCACCCTAGTCGCATGACTGCCTCTATGACCTTGGTTAGTAGGGTGGCTCTAAAATAAGACTCCACTTCAAGGTCTTCAGTTGGGTCCACAGATGGCAGGGTGGTCAGGGGCACAGATGGGGTTGTTCCCATTGAGCACGTGGTAGGGCTTCTGCTGAATCACTGGGCAGGTCACTAAGTGGTGAGGATTTGCCCTGGATTTCAGCTGAGAGGGGCTGCACTCATAAGGCTGCTTCATGTCCACAGTTGGGACTGAGTCTGCAGGACTCCCTCTAGGAGAACGGATTAGTGTGCATCTTGCTGGGTTTGTTGGTGTGCAAGGCTGCCCTCAGACTATGACTGAGTAAAGTTGAAGTTGGGTCACAGGGCCGATTCAGAATCCACAGTTGGATAGATGTCAGTGGGTTTGACTTTGGGGGTATGGAAGAACATGTCATCTGCTGGGTTGCTGTGTAGTCAGGACTACTCCCTGAAAGGGTCTGGAGCCAAGTTATAGCACCATTTCAGGATTCATGGTGGGACCAAAGGCAGCAGGCTTTCCTTCAACGGGCACTGACAGGTATGTCTGCCAACCCATCTCTGGATGAGCAGGAACACTCCTGGACCAGAGTTGAAAGGGCCTGGAGCTGGGTTATGGGACACTTCAGGGTTCACAGCTAGACTGAGTACAGAGGGGCCTTTTATTGGAGGCAAGGGTAGGTGTGACTCTGCCAGGGTCCTTTAGCAGCTGGTGCTGGTGGCAGGACCAAGGCCAAATGGGGGAGTAGCCAAGTCCACAGTGGGACAGTGCTGTTTCTGTGACTATACTGGGATCTTTGTTGGATAACCTGCTCCCTGGGCACCTGCCTGCTTTCTCAAAATGACTCCTTGGGCTTGGACTCCACTGGGGTTTTGCCATCTCTTATCTGGATTCCTGAACTCCCACAAGAGCAAACCTCCAAAGTGCAAAGGCACTTTTGTCTGTAGATGGCTACCAAATTATTGTTGCTAAGGGAGAATATGAGTGGGAACCTCCTATTCTGCCATGTTGCTGACATCACCTCTCCTGGAATGAATCTTGACAATAAAGGTAGGTTTGGGTTTAATATGGTCTATTTGGGATTAGCTCAGTGTATTTCATCATGTACCAGTCAATTCAAACCACAAATTTTACGTCAGGGCCATTATTCTACTCTCTTACGTTGCCTCTTCTCATGAAGATTGCTCAGTAAGACACTGATGTGATCCTATGGAGGGCTGGGGCTGTCAACTGGTTCATATGGTCTTCTTAGTATACTCTCTAAATATTTTTGTGGTATGGTTACTCTGTGCTGGCCCTTGGGGTCTGGGAGCTGGCACCCTCTGAGGTGTGACTTGCTATTTTTAGAGTCATTTGGGTTGCTGCTGCTGAAATCCATGGCTGCTGCCACTTACTTTGCTCATGAAGTTCTTATATTCTGCAGCCCCCTCTTCCTGACCCCTTGTTTCAGATGTTCTGCTGTTCTCTACCTAGGGACTGCTGGACTTCCTGCATGACGTATTCAGGCAATGCAGGCTCAGGATGCCATTTTAGACTTATCTGCTATATTAGTCAGGGTTTTCCACAGAAATGGAACCAATAGGATGTATATTGCATATTTATATACTCACATGATTGTGGGGGCTGGCAAGTCCAAAATCTGCAAGGCAGGCCAGCAATCTGGAGACCTAGGGAAGAGTTGATGTAGTCTTGAGTCTGAAGACCATCTGGAGGCAGAATAGTTTCTCATCAGAGGACCTTAGTCTTTTCTCTTAAGCCTTTCAAAGGTTTGGAGGAAGTCTACCCATATTGTGGAGGTCATCTGCTTTACTGAAAGTCTACTCATTTAGATGTTAATCACATCTGAAAAAACCTTTACAGCAGCGTCTCACTGGTGTTTGACCAAATAACTGGTCACCATAGCCCATCCAAGTTGTCACATAACATTAATCATCACCTTGATCTAGAATAGATATGTTCATTAGTCATTGTTGTCCTATCTCTGCCTTGCCATGCTGGACAAGATGGGCAAGGATATTATTACAAGTTAGACGCTGTCATATTCTCTCTGAAATCTATTTGGGGTTATTTTGGCATTTTTATCCTCTTGTACACTTATTACCATTGGTTGAGACCCCGGGAATTAGAGCGACTAGATCTTTCCAACAGGACCCAAATAACCCTCTCATCATCTTATCCTCTCTGAATGCCTCTTAATCTTACTATTTTGGAAGCACCACTGACCACCAGAGCCAAGTGATGTAGAGATGTCCCATGGTGCAGCTGCAGAAATCAGGGCACCATACAAGGGTGTAAGCTTCTTTCAGGGAGATACCAGCGAACTAGAGTAAGTCAGGGGGAGAGTGCAAACACCATGTTCACCAGCCTCTCTTACTGGAGAGCACCTCCACGGGCCCTTAGGTGTGTGCCAAACGTAGATCCCGCTGCTCAGGCGAAGCTCCAGGACAAGCAGAAAGACTCAGTGTGTTTTAGTCTGCTGTCTGTGCAGTGCCCTGGGGGTCGCAGTCTGCCAAGAATGGTCTCCCCCAATTGTTATAGTACCTTGGGACCCAGAATCCCAAGGCCTCTGGCCTCCAGAGCCAGGTGATCAAGGGGCATCTGCTGGTCCATAGCGGCATTCACACAGAGTCCCGGCATTTCTGGACCGGCTGAGCCTTGGTTGCTGGGCCCCCGGGGCAGGTGAGTCCTTGCCGAGATCCCTTTAAGAGCCGTTTTTCAGATTGCTACCCTCCGGTGGGTCTTGTGGTTGCAAGCGCTGTGGGCCTTCAAAGCTAGATGTCTTAGGGGCTTCCTCTCTCTTTTAAAAGTTGGGGTCCCCTGTGTCGGGTTCAAGCCCTTTGCTCCTCAGGGAGAAGCTCCCGCAAACGTCGGTTTGCGTTCCCTCCCAGCTGGGTTGCTGCACGCTGAGATTGCGTCCCAGGCTCTCCTACCTGCCTTGATGTGGGCCTTCTCTGTTCACCCGATCTGTAGCAGTTGCTCAGACAGTTTTTACGCCTTATGTGCCTTATGTAGCTGCAGATTTGGTGTGTCTGTGGGAGGCGGTGAGCCCGGGATCCTCCTACATCGCCATATTGAACGGCAACCCGTAACTTTGAGGCAAGTTAGCCCAGCTTGTCTCCGTGTATATAAAGGAGTAGTTCCGAAATGTAGAAAACCCTTTAATTTCTTAATAAAGTTAGGCTAAGAGAAAATTTGGATTCACATTTTTATTTTGGGCATCCAAAGCAGAATGTATATAGGCTGTATTTCTGCTGTAAAAATCCCAATTCTCCCTCTGGCTGTGGATTGAAAGAGTTCATACGCGAAGAAGTTAGCAAAAGAAAAGCGCTCTGATCTGTTTAAAAATACATTTTCCCTGTTACACAACAAGTATGCACTGGGTTTTGGAAGATTCAAAGAGAGTTTTATAGAACAGTTGGGGAAATGTTGCAGGAAGATAAATAGCAATATAAAGAGATACAAACTCAGGGACAAACAGTATAAACAATAGTTCAGAGGAAGAAGCAATTTACAAAAGCTTTTTTCCTCCTGGCTCTGTTATAAAAATATATGAAACCACGAGGGATTCTTAGCACCAGTTCTTCAGTGGAGGTGGGCCTCACGTGCATCTCCTTCTAGATCCTCAACTCAAGTTCAGTCTCCCCATGGCTTCTCTTTCACGATGTACAGGCTTGACCTGACTGGACCTTTACGTTGGTTTTCCCACATTGGTTCCAGTCTACTGACAGGTCACTCTAAGGCTAGCACTGTTCCATCTTGGGGTTCATAGTTGCTTGATAGGGAAAAAGGATCTTTCGTAAATGCATCCAAATGACTCCTTTACTCTGGCTTTGGGCTTCCCTGTGCTGAGTTTTGATGGACTGAATCAAAATAATAAGACATTTGGTAGCCTTTGGAAGTCTGAGAATGTGACAATGCACATCCATTTTGAACGAGAATAATTCTTTTAGGACTCATTATTAAACCTTAAAATAAAACCAGAGGTTTTTATCCACCCCCCCCCAGCTTTCTCCATTTACTTTGTTACTTTAACAATGCAAAACGGAAAACAGCGTGAAAAGTAAAGCGATTGTTCCCAGAATTCACGCTGTTGTTCATTCGAATTCGTGCTGCGTACAGTAAGGTATTCGTCTTAACGTTTGTCTAATCATTTTTGGAAACTTTACTTATTAATTTATATATATATTTAAAGATTTATGTATTTATTAGAGAGAGAGAGTGTGAGCAAGAGTGGGGTAAGGGCAGAGGGAGAGGGGAGAGAATCTCCAGCAGACTCCCTGCTGAGCACAGACCCCCCCCTGAAGCAGGGCTCAGTCCCAGGACCCTGAGATCAGGATCTGAGCTGAAACCAAGAATCTGACTCAGCCAATGGACTGAGCCACCCAGTTAATTAATATTTTTAATACAATTTTTATAATTTGGCTTTAATCACTCTCTCCTACAAAAATAAACACACACACACACACACACACACACACACACACGTTTCTTCAGCCAAATAAGGATTCTGTTCTTATTCTTTGTATCTCCTAAGTTTTGGGAACAGGTGGGCATGTAGTGGATGCTGAACAAATCTTTTTTTTTTTTTTAATAAATTGTCTAGAAACAAAGTCAGTTAATAGTGTGAGAAAGTCTACATCTTTTTTCTCCAACACCAAATCCTTTCAACATTTTTATCTTATTCAGATTGACGAACTGGTAGGGAATATGAATATGGGGGGAAGTGTGAAATATGCAGTTTATGGAAGTCAGTGTGATTTAGATTTTTAAATAGTTAGGTGGCACATTCCCATCTCATGTTTAAATGTTGTGGACTAAGAACTTGTCATCAACAAACTATGAAGACTGAACCCATGTAAATAAAATTTAGCGCTGAATCAAATAAATGTTTAAAACGAACTTAACATTTATCCAAAGTAGCGTTAGGCTATTGAGATACATATTAAGTAACTGTAAATAATGTAAAAAAAACCTGTTAAGATTTTTAAACAGTTCAATTAAGCATTTCTGGAGCAGAGAGTAGAAAAGGTGACCTTCAGTGGGGTGAGAGGGAGATAAACGTTTCTTTTGTAAGTAGGTTAGCCTTGAAGTTTTGTCTTCTCCCTTTTTCTCTCCAGTGACTTGACTGGCAGTTAGCTCACCAGCCTCCCCAGGTGATCTCAAGGCTCTTAGGGTATGAGGAGTAGCTCTCTTTCTAAAAGGCCAGTGCCTTTCCTTAAATGATTCTGTTAAAGTGCTCTAATTCCATTTATTCCCCAGGACCAGAGCTTGTGTATTTAGATTCTTTCATCAAACAGAAAAAGAGTAGTTATCACAACATGAATGGTACAGCCGTTATATTCATACATTCATATTCAGCCACTAACATATTAGCAGAGATTAGAGATTGGGTCTCTAATAATTTTTCAGTCTGAGCACTGCTCAACTTCTCTTTATCTCCTGCTGATGTTGTTCTTGCCCTGAAGCTCACCATTCATTATATTGTTCTTTTCCTCACTGAGGAATCCCATTACTGCTTGTTCCCATCAGTACATTTATATAAGACTCTTCTGAAAAATTACAAGGAAAGGAAGCCACTGACATTTATGTCTTGTTGGCATGAATTTCTATCCACTTCAGTAGTCATGTGAAAAAATATTGTGTATAAGGCCCATCCTAAACAAGTGCTCAGACATGGTATGAGTTCTGGGGAAAATAACAATATCAAAAACAACTCTTCCTTCCAATCCCTACAAAACCAGAAAATGATATTCTGGGCAAACATATCACCACTTCGCTGATTTCTCAACATCCTAACACCCTTTCAATTTTTAGAAAATCCTCTTTCATGAGAAGGTAGGATGATCAAAAATGTCACTCAGAAAATGCAATTAGTGATTTTCCTGTCTCAGCAGCTTTAAGATTACACACTAGCCTGAACTTGTTTCCTCAGCATATTTTACAAGCTTTCCGTCTGCTCCTGACCAATCCATAATTTTATCTTGGTGGAGTCTATGTGATAGGCTAGTCCTAAATGGGTTTACTTAAAGACAATCTTGTTTTGCTTCTGATGCCGTCCCTAGGTTATCTCCTTTCGGATACACATCCATCACATTTTTTACTGCGATACTTCCTATGAAATTACAGCCCTCAGCACATAGCTTTAGGTTGTTTCTGATCAGTGCACCAAAACTGTAAGAAAGAACATTGAAAAAAATGCATAGAGTTCAGTCTTTTTCAAATAAACATAATAGGATGAAATTACCTGCGGGGCCATTTTTATTCTGTATTCTCCCACTGTGTCAAATTCAGCTATATTCGACTTAGAAGGCTAAAGCTATGAAATGGTGACCATTTTTCTAAAAGTCATTTCTCTGGGCATCTCAGTGGTAGTCTCCAAGGTATATAGCTATCTTTTCCTGTTGAAAGGTCATTTCTCTTTTCCTTTTCATCTAATATTTTGACTGGTCACACTCATTTGATGGTTGCAGAAGGTACGACTAAAAGTCCAAGTACTCCACACTATTGAGTAAATAATACCATCTTATGTACATGTATATGTGTGCATATGTACTGCACATATTTACATGCAAATGCAGTACTTCTATATATGTATTAAAAGCTTCAAAGTACTTTTACTTATCTCCTTTCATATAATCCTTATAACAAAAGAGGTGGATATTATATAAATTTTGCAGTTGCTAAAACTGAGGATCAGAAAGGTTAAGTGAGTTACACAGAGTTGTGAAACTAGGTCTTTTGGAACTTTTTTTTTTAAACAATATCACTTCATTTCTCAGCATTAGGATAACTTATTTTAAAATAGAAGCTCTAGATGATAATTATGAAAATTCATAAATGTACTTGGAATGAACTTACTATCATCCATGAATGTATGTATAAGAATTTGTTCATCAAGTCTTTGCCAGAAAATTGAGATCAGAGGAGATGGTAAAAAGGAGTGCTAAGTTTTGATGTAGGAGAGGAAGCCCAGGAGCACACTGGGGCCAAACAGGCTTGGAGTGGAATGTCATAGACAGCATGTGGAATTTGTCAGGGAGGGATCAAGAAGATGCCCCCCTGGTGAGGAGTGAGAAGGTTGAAAACAGATTTTCCTCATGCTTTACCCTGGTAGAGTGAATGTCCTTTGCAACACTTACAGTGAATTAATTTTGATGATTTTTTAAAAGTAGCATTCATGTCTTCAACTTATAATATCACATGTTATATATTGTAACCTAAAAACAATGAAATGATCTTGTTTAAATGTCATTTCTTTTTATCCTTGGTAGGATTAATTTATGTTGAAATTATGAAAGTTTCTAATATAGGTATTTATTAACTAGTCAGCAATAATTTATAGTATATGCTTAAAATCCTATATTAATACTATAAAATTAATACTACAAAATTAATCCCAATTTAATAGTACAAAAATAGAATGTTATAAATAAACCTTTCCCTCCACTTGTCCCTGCAGATGACACAGAATTCTATGCTTTCAGACAATTTATTTATGGCCATTCACATTTTCTGCCAGAAGACTTTTCTGACACTAGTTAACGTGGCTTTGGTTTTGGTTCTGAGGGTCTGTCTCAGTAAGTTTGGGCTGCTATAAGAAAATACCATGTACTGGGTGGCTGAAACATATGTTTTTCATATTTCTAGAGGCCAAGATCAAGGTTCTGACAGATTTAGTTTCTTGTGAGAGGCCATCTTCTTTCTGGTTTGCAAATGGCCATCTTTCTGTGGCCTCACATGGTGGTGGAATGGGAAAGGGCTCTGGCCTCTTTCTCTTCTAATAAAGGCACTAGTCCCTTCAGAGGGGCTCTTCCCTCACTACCTCATCCAAGTCTAACTACCTCCCAAATGCCCCACCTCCAAATACCATCACACTGGGGAGTAGGGCTTCAACATATGATTTTTTTTTTTTTTTTTTTGGTGGGAGGACATAAACATTCAGAGATAAGCGCAGTTACAGAATTAGAAAAAAAAATCTAATGATTACAAATTATTTTTTCCTGTCTTCCTTTTTCATTCAGAAATGCTTACCACATTCAATGAGATGTAAGCCTTCAGAATAAAAACAAAATATAAATGCTCATATTTACCTTTTAAATGTTGGAGGTGTACAAAAATCATTATTCCAGAAAAGTATAGGAAATGTATTTGAGACAAAATAAGGTTGAGTTAATTCTTAAACAGGAAGATATATATGCTTGGGTAGGCAGAAATATCCAAGTTGTTCTAAAGAGTTTAAGATGCATTTTCTAAGGCTGACATGGTGCCACTGTAATTAAAAACAGGTGCATATAAATTAGAAAAGAGAGAAGACTAATTATTAGTAATGAACCTTTTAAAGTGAAAACTTAACAAAATGCATAATTAAGCATGAGTGGCCAAAATGCTGGACAGTCTTCTTTTATATGCACTGGATTTTTTTTTTTTAAAGATTTTATTTATTTACTCGACAGAGATAGAGACAGCCAGCGAGAGAGGGAACACAAGCAGGGGGAGTGGGAGAGGAAGAAGCAGGCTCATAATGGAGGAGCCTGATGTGGGGCTTGATCCTATAACGCCGGGATCATGCCCTGAGCCGAAGGCAGACGCTTAACCGCTGTGCCACCCAGGTGTGCCTATATGCACTGGATTTTGACTTAAGTTGAAGCCCAGTTTGTCACTAGTGCTAAGAACATCACTGGTCCTATATGTTTATAAAAAACAAGCAAAACAACAGACGGTTTTAGAATGCTGACTTTGATACGCACTGAAAAAGGTGACCATTTTTTTGATTTGAAAGTGAAGGGGAAATATTGAGAACATTACGCCCAGGATATAGTATCAGACAGCAGTTACAGGATTCCTGTAAGCAAGAGGCCATCCCTCTATTTTGAAGCTAAAAGGACCTATTTATGCAGGATTCACATCTTTTTGTATTGTTCCAGACATCTACTATTGCAGTGATTATCAGCCTCGGTTTCACACTGAATTACTTGGGGAGCTTTAAAAAATTCCTGTGTAGGGGCGCCTGGGTGGCACAGCGGTTGGGCGTCTGCCTTTGGCTCAGGGCGTGATCCCGGCGTTGTGGGATCGAGCCCCACATCAGGCTCCTCTGCTATGAGCCTGCTTCTTCCTCTCCCATTCCCCCTGCTTGTGTTCCCTCTCTCGCTGGCTGTCTCTATCTTTGTTGAATAAATAAATAAAATCTTTAAAAAAAAAATTCCTGTGTGGAGGCTCATTTCAGACTGATTAGTCTGAGTGTCCCTTTGTAGGGGTGGAGAGGCACTGAGGCCTGGGTCTTTTTTAGAGACCCTAGAGGTACTGAGTCCTGGGAAAGGCCATTTTTAGAGTTTTCTAATGGATAATATAATGTTCTTTGCTTTTCCCTTCACCAAGAATTCCTTTGCCCATCTTAATCTCAGACTTATTCTTCATAGCCCAGCTCAGCCACCTGACTGGGAAGCTTTCCCAAAATTAATCAGTTGAACTTATCCTCTGTTGTCCCCAATGTAGTTTGTAAAAAATTATCATTGTCCTTAGCACATTTTCAGAATTTGTAAATCATGTCTGTCTTTCGTCAATCATTTAAAAATTCACAGGTTAGTAGAAAAGTTAAATTCAGGGAGCCAATTCAGCTTTGTATTCCCGTGGCTAGCAGAGTGCTTGACCCACAATAGGTGCTCAAATATACATTTGTTGAATTGTTTGATGGAATATCCTTGATGACCTCTGCTTCAGTTGACAAGTTCATTTGATATATTCATGTGATGTGTATATGTATTCAGTAATTTTGCATATATGAATTCAAAATTTATGCCATTTATGTATTGGCAGAGGTAATGGAGATGTGTTATGCAAAATATGAACTTGTTTGACTCACAACCTTTATTTTTCAAATTTGTGATACCTTTTAACCAGTTCTTAGCACCATCAAAACTTAAAAGAAATGTCTAGTGCTTATGACTTCAATAATTTTCTGCTTATTTTCTTGTGTTCTGTAAGCCACAGGGTAAATGATATATTTTGATTCACGTCAAAGGAGAAATATTAACCACAAATTTCTACTTTGGTTTAAAGAAATATATGTCATTTTTTTCCCACTGTGGACATAAACATTTTCACATGAGAGTCAGCTATCTTGCACTTGAGAGGGGGTATAGTATGTTTCCAGAAGAGCACAGAGTTAATTTTTTATTTCAGTGGGAAATAAGTTGTCATAGACTAAAAATTAAAGAAAATCTCATTAGGAATAATAAACTACTTGCAAAATTATTAGAAAGTTTTTTTTTAATTATTAGAAAACCCTCAACCATCTGATATAGAATAATGGTACATCCATAAAATGAAGTAAGTTTCTAAAAATGTTTGGAGTAATCTGTAAAATATGCTATTAATTAAAAATACAAGACACAAGGGGCGCCTGGGTGGTGCAGTTGGTTAAGTATCTGACTCTTGGTTTTGGCTCAGGTTGTGATCTCAAGGTCCTGTGATCGAGCCTTGCCTGAGCAGGGAGTCTGCTTAAGGTTCTTTCCCTCCCGCTCCGCACTGTACCCCCCCCATGCTCATGTGTGCACATTCTCTCTCTCTCTCAAATAAATAAATAGGTACATCTTTAAAAAAATATATCTGTAAGATGAAGAATGTGTATGGCAAGTTTCTTCTTGGGTAAGAATATTGGCTTGTGTGCATGAGTATGGATATGTCCTTGTATGTGCCCTGCTGATATTTTCAAAAAGAAACAATGCAAGGATAAGCCAAAAACTAATAAAAATGATTATTTACAGGGATGTGAAGAAAACAGTTGGGAAGAGAGAGCAGTGGAGGTTAGACCTTCATCAGAATGCTTTGTTCTATAGTTTGGGCTTGGGGACTGTATAAGCATTTTATGTCATTAAAAACAAAACTAAGGACACCTGGGTGGCTCAGTCAGTTAAGCGTCTGCCTTCGGCTCAGATCATGATCCAAGGGTTCTGGGATCAAGTCCCACATTGGGCTCCTTGTTCAGTGGGGAGCCTACTTCTCCCTCTGCCTCTGCCTGCCACTTCCCGTGCTTGTTCTCTCTCTCTCTCTGACAAATAAATAAATAAAAATCTTAAAACAAAAGAAAAACAAAATTAATTAAAAAAAACCCAACAAATCTATCTAGAAGATAGAGAACAAACAGAAACTAATAAACTTAATTCTGTGGTCACAGAGAATTACGGGAAGAGTAAATTTCCAGTGATTTTAAAACAGTGTTTTAAATTTACAGCACTAGTGAGATATATTATAAAGACAAAACCACACGGAAATTTTAAACTGCCTTCAGTGGTATTGTAGCTGGTAATGTTGGCATTGTTACTTTATTATTAACAGATACATAGATAAATAGGATAAAGCAAATAGGTAATAATGTTAATGTTAGGAACCAGGATATTCACAGTAAGAAAAAGAAGATAAAATGTAAGATCAAAGATGTTAAGTAAAAATCCTGTAACTGTTAATTTGGAGATACATGTGCTTACTTATATTTCTCAGTCTGAAAATACCTTTTTTTTAGGTTTGTACACTAAAAAGCCCTAGAAGCAATGACCACACAGTCACAATGACTATTCTAGAACTCATAGGCATCTACATACCATTTTTCCATTAAAAAAAACTCCAAACCAAACAAAGAAGGCTCTTTAGAGAAATGACAGATTGTAGTTCGGGTTAGGAATTGTACAAGAGGAGTCTGGGACATCTTGTCAAAACAGATAAGAGAAAGCTATTCGAGCGTATTATGATCATGTCAAAATTACACAGGAGCCATCCTGAAGGGCTCCCACTGGCCAAAGATAGAGCAAAAGAATAATGAATCACAGTGCAGTGAAACACTTAATGATACACACAAACAACACCAAACAAGCATAAAAGCAAAAACACAAAACCAAAACCGTTTTAACACCTTTGGAGGTAGGTAGGGCATCAAATCATTTTTTTGAAAATTAATAAAAGGACGGATTCAGTTATTTCTCATGCAGTTTTTCTGTATGGGCTGTATTTCAGAATACCTAATAGTTTATGTGAGAGAATTTCTTATTTACAGAAAAACCATTGCTATTAAATGCAGAGGGAATGCTAAATATTACCATTTTATAAGCCCTAATGAAATAATGGTTTGAGGCAACAATCACAAATAGCCATTAGAATCATTAAATGAAAGGTTGATGGGGAACTTGACAATGGATGGACCCCTCTTAATTGTGGACAGTAAGTGGGCAAATGGAAGCATGTGCTTCCTGAAGTAAAACAATAATGAACAGCTCCATGCATGAAGTATTCTTGATAAAAGAAAAAAAAAAACAAATTAGTAAACTTGAATCAATAAGTCCTCTATATCTAATTCCAGCTTTTAGGAAATATAGAAGATAGAGAAGCATATTAAACACCATTATAAGGATCCAATTAGCTAAATACAAAATAGAAAAATTCTATATACAATGACCCAATTTCTTCAACAAAGAGCGTTTAAAAAACATAAGAGGAGAGGGGTGCCTGGGTGGTTCCATCAGTTAATTAACTATCTGACTCTTGATTTCTGCTCAGGTCATGACCTCAGGGTTGTGAGAGCAACCCCTGTGTTGGGCTCTGCACTGAGCATGAAGCCTGCTTAAGTTTCTCTCTCTTTCTCCCCCTCTCTCTCTTTCTCCCCACTCTCTCTCTTTAAAAAATAAAATAAAATAAGTTAAAAAAAAAGAGGAGAGAAGAATGTGTTTGAAAAAATACCTTATGAGATTTATCAACCAATTGGATCTCAATTCCTGATTTGTACCAAAAAACTCAAAAGGCATTTCAGACAATTGGGGACAATTGAGTTGGGCTGGTTATTAGTTGATATTAAGAAATTATTGCATGTTTTGTTGAGTGTGGTAATGATATCATGGTGTGTTTTAGAAAGCACTTTTCTGATAGAGATATATGTTTATGAGTATTTATGAGTAAAATGACATGCTTTCTAAAATTTACTTTTAACATACCTTAGAAGAAAAGATAAAGGGATAGATAAAATTAGAACAGCAGAAAGTTAATAACTGTTGGAGATGGTTGCCTGGTAAGTATATCCATTAGACAATTCTCTCTACTTTATTTTTAATATTTGAAATTTTTCATAACAAAAACTTAAAATATATAAACTCAGAATGATCAATTTGTATACTGTTTGAAGAAATTAGTAATCTCTTTTAGACAAAAAACAGGTCATTAGTAATATAACATATTTAATTGTCTTTTGACCCTTATTTATAGCAAAACTTTTTTTAAAATTAAGGAACTAAAATATTGTAATTAAGGAATTATTATCATACAGTTATTTTATTAATAACAATGAGAAGGAAATGAGTCACTTTTCAGCATTTTTTAGATATAATTTTAATCTTGGCTTTCATCATTTAATGGAGTTGTATATAAGGTTTCCAGACAAATTCAGTAAAAAGGAGTGGCATGATGAATGATGTTTACTCTGGGTGTGGGATGGTGGTAGCACTAGCAGTGTGTTTTTGCCTTTCCTGGCTGATAACTTTTCTCTGCTCCCAGGCACCTTCAACACTCTTCATGATCACATGATGGAACATGTGATGTGTGACTATAGATCAGGAGTCTGGAATTGTAAAGATGAATGAGGGTCTAGATACTAAGAATTTATAATGCCATCTCTGATACTGTCTTGTTTATAATTTGGGCCAAATTACTTCTCCATTAACCACCATACATTTGAGATAACTTTTTTCTGGTAGTGACTTGAACTGCCACCTCATCTTGGGCGGTTTTTTTTTTTTTTCCACCTATATAAAATGCCAGTGAGGTCCATGCGTAAGCTTATAGACACGGGGGAAGAATTAAATTAACTGGAAATAATAGGACTCATAAGAGACCATTTTGGACTTAACTATGATTGAGCCTTAATCTCATCTAAACCAGATGTCCGTAGCCACTCCATGAATTAATTGTTCAAAGTCCTCAAATGATATGACATAACAGAGTTTAAGAACTTTCAAAGGATGAATAAAAACAAACACTGAAAAACCGCGAGAGATTATATTGAGAAAGGGACAATTCTGTTGCAGAACTTCTCTATTCTTCCCAAATCATAGTCTTTAGCAATGTACAGGTTGCTGGGCGGGTTGATGACTACAATTTATTAAAATAATATAATCAGTTTGACATAAAATGCATCAATTTTGGGGGAATGAAGCCTGATAATAGGTGAATTAAGATGGGATTTAGAAGCAAGACCATTTTATTTATAATTCCAAACCTGTTGTGTGTCTCCTTTAGAGATACTTGGTTGACTTTGCAATTTAGGATGTTTTGGTTGTTACCAAAATGTAATGACCAATTATATAAGCCTTTAGGGTGTTTCATGCATAAGAAATCACTTTCAAGTACTTTTACTTTTTGAGCATATCGTGAAAAATGTGTATCTTTAAAATAACCACATCAAAATGAAATGATGAATGAAGTGTGACCTGGAGGTGGTTTTAGATGTGTGCCTCTCTTGCAGCCCCTTTAACTTTGTTAGGTTGAAATATCACTCTTTTAAATAATGTTTATTTTCAGTGCAATATGTAAAAGAACATATGCATCATTTTCTGACCTTTTCTCTTATTTTGGGTAAACATAAATGGAATTTCTCAAAGTAGTTGGGGTATAATCTACACATTTCTTAACTTCTGCTGAATGCAGAAAAGCAATTCAATTTCAATCATCTCTGAATTAAAGCTATTTCTTGGATTTAAATAATTAAAAGGTATAGAAAGCAATTCTTTATCATTTTTCCTTTTCAACCACTGTAAATGTCAGCTCGTTATTGATTGTCCAAATTAGCCCCAAAGGATACTATCTTCATATTGTACCTTATGTTTCTATCTAAAGGTATATTTTACACATCAGAGATTTCAAGGGGAGCTTGTAGAACTGACTACCTAAAGCTAAAATTACTTAGCTCCAGAGTGTGATTATTATTTTTTTTTTAAAAGATTTTATTTATTTATTTGACAGAGATAGAGACAGCTAGCGAGAGAGGGAACACAAGCAGGGGGAGTGGGAGAGGAAGAAGCAGGCTCATAGCAGAGGAGCCCGATGTGGGGCTCGATCCCATAACGCCGGGATCACGCCCTGAGCCGAAGGCAGACGCTTAACCGCTGTGCCACCCAGGCGCCCCCAGAGTGTGATTATTGAAGACCTAATCCTAGAAGAACAAATGATGATGCAGTAGATGAAGGAAGGGAACCAGCATTTTTGAGTACTCAGTGCCAGGAAATTTCCAACATCATCTATCTCATATAATCTTTATGATAATCCTTCGTGAAGGATACCAATACCCTTTCTACTTCACATGAATAGAAATGGGGATCTGAGAGATAAAGTAACTTCCTAAAGTTAATACAGCTAACAAGAAAAGTCCGCCTTCCTCATTAAAGTTTTCTAAATGAAATACTGTTAGTTGGAGCCTTCAGAGACCTCCCATGTAAGATACTTTGTGAAATCTGTACTCAGGTGTTACAGTTGGTCGGCAGATATTTTTCATAGACATTGTTATGAGTTTTCGTCATTCCCCAATTTTGTTTTGGAGGGGGTTTCTTTATTTTGATTTTTTAAAAAGATTTTATTTATTTATGTGACAGAGAGACAGACAGCGAGAAAGTGAACACAGCAGGGGAGAGGGAGAGGAAGAAGCAGGCCGAGGAGCCCGATGTGGGACTCGATCCTGGAATGCCGGGATCACGCCCTGGGCCTAAGGCAGACGCTTAACGACTGCGCTACCCAGGCGCCCCAACATACATACTTATTCAAGTACTTCCTCATCATTCTCTTGGTTCATCAAGTTCTTAATAATTTATATTATATACCAGTTCAATTTTTTGAAGTCCTGAGCATAGTTTTCCAAATAATATAAAGAGTAACACGGAACATATTTTTCTCATTCTTCATCCCAGAAGGAACCTAGTGCCTCTGTTCATACTTAGGATTATTTTGTAGGGGATGACTGCCATTTTATCTAATGAGAACAAAATAATGAACTAGGCAGCAGTTAAGGAGTGTCTCTTGTAATGACTGTCTCCCTGATCGATACCAACTCCTGCATAGTCTAGAGCATGTTAATACACTTCACTGAATAATTCCTGAGTCAAGTGAGCACCACCATATACCAGATGTTTCTTCAAGCCACTTGGAAAATTCAGAAAGAGGTCAAGTGATTTCCAATGACTGCCTCATAAATAATATGGTCCCTAGATTGATATTTTAAATTTTAGACTGCTTGAATATATGAAAGTCATTTATAAAATTTACAGTGGTCTATTAAGGGGAAAAAGAATAACACTTCAATTTTGAAGGAATTAATGCCTTTTCAGAAACACAAGTGTCTGATATATATATAGATTTTAGTTTAGTCTTAATACCCTTCACAGGAGTTAGGTTATAAAGGAATTTTCCTAGGATCTAGAAATATAGCTAAGGTGAGTTCTAAATGCCCAGTTCAGTGTTTTGGTTATCATGGTCTGATTAGTCACTAACCTACTGAGTCACCACGATACACTGATAATTTTTGTGGTTTGAAAAATCATTTCTGTGCTATAAATGCAAACCACTACAATTACTTTACACCAGAGTTTTTTTTTGAACCTTGAAGCTAATTAATCTTACATGCTCCTCAACTCTGTCGTTCTTTGTGGCCACTCACAAAGTATCTGTTTTCTCACATACTTTAAACTTTGCACTGCCTTGTCCTTCCCTTCCTCTTGGTCTGTCCTTTTGCTACTGATTTCTTTCCCTACTTGTTCTGCAGGGGCCCGTGGAACTCCTTTCCTACTGAAAGTATTCATTGATCTTGCTTATACATTTAACTCAGAAGGTTCCTCACTTCTGGGCCTTCTGGATCCTTCTAAGGTCAAGCCTACAGAATCAGTTACCTAATAACTGGTATCTTACCTTGATTACCTCTGTTCCTAGTGAATACTAAATACAGAATTTTAAGTTTTTTACAGCCTTATATTAATAATCTAATTTCTCTAATTGAAAAGCTCTGTGGGCTTTACAGTTTCCACATTCTGTGCTGTGTACTGTACTTGTTTTTTCTCTTCTTAAACTCTCCTATTCTATATGCACTACATAGTAAAATCATTTCAAATCAATTGCTCTTCAACGAAGCTGCCCTTTTCTGCCACTGTGTTTGCTGACACTGTTTCCCTGCTGTAGAGTATTCTCTACCTTTCCTTACTTTTTAAACCCTAACATTATTTAAGATCCAGGAAAAATCTCGCCTTACTCAAGATGTTGACTTAGACATAACAAATTTGAGCCAGACATCCTTCCCATGGTACTTGATTATACTCTGTACTCTTCTATGCGGTCTGTCTTGTGTTATATTCGATATGTGCCTGTACTGGTTTTCCACTTGGTTGCAAGATTTTTAGAATCAGAGACTTTCTGTAAGTTATCTTTGAACCCTTGGGATGATAGTTCTGAGCTGGCATCACAGCAGGTGTCTTAGGCAGGGATA
This sequence comes from Ailuropoda melanoleuca, assembly GCF_002007445.2. Lineage (NCBI taxonomy): Eukaryota > Metazoa > Chordata > Mammalia > Carnivora > Ursidae > Ailuropoda > Ailuropoda melanoleuca. The sequence goes on along the minus strand of NC_048219.1, from coordinate 160,674,723 downwards.
TCTTGCTGGCATGGAACAGAAAAGCACTAGGAAGTACTCAACAAGAAGGTTATAGTAAGGACAACTGGTAAAATCACACAGAAATATGAATACGGGCACCCGAGTACGTACAAGACTCTTGGGAAATGGCACTGGGAAAACATGAGAAACTAAGGATTTTGTTTTTATCTCTTTCTCTCTCTCCCTCAGGGGATGCATGGCCTGTCTCATTTCTGCCTCACGTGTTTCCCTGTCAAACCAGCTTCCTCTAAATCTGATGGCACAATGCCTCCACTGTTCTCGCCTGGACCATACACAACTTGAATCTCTCAGCTTTTATCACTATCTGGCAATTTTTTCTATAGCCTCTTAGTTCAGATTTCCAAGATGGGGTGCTTTTAATTCCTATTTTTAAGTCCAGCCATAATTTATTGTGGTTTGCTGGGCAGACTAAGAACTGGCTACTTTTGAGTTCCTGGTCTAAGCTGTGCAGGGAGAGGAAGGGGTGGGAGTACATAAGATCTAAAACAGGACCATTAGTGTTATAGCGCCTGTTGGAGGCTCTGGTTCTGCCAAAGATTCTGGAAATGCTTAGCAACAGATCTTCTACAAGTAGTTATTGAATTAAATTGCTCTGAAACCTAATATGAATAAAATTTGGTTTAACTCTTACCACAATAATTATTTTTTTCTCTGTAAAGAGTGTGGTTAGAATAAAATACTTCATTAAGTACTTAAACATTCAAACTTAATTACACTAATCATTTTCTATTTATAAAATTGATTTGTTCATACACAGTTTTGTGATTGTATGCTAAATGCACCTACATTTATAAATGATAGTTCTTTAAAATGGTGCGCAGTTTGACATTTTAAGTTCTACTTCTTGAAAGTGTAGTGATTTTGTCCTGAATTTCTGTGTGAAGATGAGTGTCAGATTGAAAAATATGAACATGAAAGAAGGTCTATCAGTTCACATTATCTGCGTGTTGTTTACTTTATTGCTTTGTACTTAAATTTAGAGAAGTACTATGGGATTTACACATTTAGAGACACTTTCCTGTTAGAGCAGGAGAAGTAATAAATACTAATACTTAAACTTACAAAGTTGTGAAGGTTGAGTGAGATAACGTTTGCCTGGAACATAGACGGTATTCAGTAAATGACATTATTTTCAAACACATAGCTATCTCATTGGTTTCTCTAAATTACCACTTTTTTCATTTTGCTCTCTTGACTTCTTTCCCATATTTTTAACTGATCTCTTGCTAAATTCTCCAATATGTTGTTTAACATCCTCTTTATTATATTCTTTTAAGACTTGCCAGTCTACTTCTGTGCTTTTGCTGTTTATTTTCTTCCCCTCTTAGAATGCCCTACATTCTTTTAATTCTGATAGATTCTGTACTCGTTCAAGACAAAGTTCAAATAATACCATTTCAGAAGAGATAGTCCAACACGGTGGAGCAAGTCTAGATTCTGATGTCAGAACACTTGGGTCTGAATTCTTACCTATAGGTTGTATGACCTTGCATAGGTTATATAATTTCATTTTATTCATCTGTGAAATGGGGATAAGATATTGTTACTATAAAATCTTTTGCACGAACCCTAGCCCACGGGGATATCTTCCTGATTTTTCTTCTTTTTTTCTGTGTATGTAATGGTATGATATCTTACGTTTTCTTTTCTTGTCTTTATGCTGGCCCCATTTCATATGAAAACTATGGTTTTATATTTTTAAGGAACATATTAAGATAAAAATGTTCTGCATTTTTAGAGGACTAGATTTTAACAGTTGGATTTAGCAGCAACCAGATGACTGTCATTTAGTATTTAGTGAGGCTTGATTAAATTGCAGGACTTGGGGAACTGTTCCATTTCTGTGATCAAGTATCCTTAAGGTAGTCTTAACCTCTCCGGAGAGGCAGTCTTCTGATTCATGGCAAGTCCACCTTGGATAACTGCCACGATCTTCTCTGACTTTAGTTTGATGAAAACACTGGGAGGAAAGAGACCAAAAGGGGCCTTTGCTCCCACTGTTGTAGCATGAATTATTTGCCTGGATAATTAGGGTCTAAGTGCTGTCATTATAGAGATTAAAGGCTGCTCTAACACTTGCTGAGGTTTCCTCCTAGTTTAGGTACCAGCTGCCTCCAAGAGCAGTGAGGCAAGCTGCCGAAGATAATGGTGCTTCAGGCTCTAAGTGGCTTCCAAGAGAGAGTAGGATATGACTGCTTGATTTAAGTAACAGCAACTGAAACAAAGACTGTTTAGGCTGCAGGGAGCATCCTAAGTGTGTATGCATTATTGTGGATATAAAATCTTGATATTTATCACAACATTGTTGTTCTGTTATAGTTAATAGTTCTTTCCAAGGAATAAAGAGGTCCCCCCCCTTGTAGGTAGCTGAGTAAAATAGCGATTGGTTTATATCCCATTTCCCTTTTTTTTGGTATCAATTTTTTATTTACATTCTAGTTAGTTAACATATAGTGTAATCCTGTAATATTCAGGAATAGAATTTAGTGATTCATCACTTACATATAAAACCTAGTGTTCATCACAAGTGCCCTCCTTAATATCCATCACCCACTTAGCCCATCCCTCCCCCACCTCCCTTCCAGCAACCCTTAGTTTTTTCTCTATAGTTAAAACAGTCTGTTTATATTTGCCTCCCTTTCTCTTTTTTTCCCCATCCCCCATGTTTATTTGTTTTGTTCCCTAAATTCCACATATGGGTGAAATCATATAGTATTAGTCTTTCTCTGACTGACTGACTTTGCTTAGCATGATACACTGTAGCTCCGTCCATGTTGTTGCACGTGGCAAGATTTTATTCTTTTTGATGGTCAACTAATATTCCATTATATATATACACACAACACTTCTTTATCTATTCATCAGTTGAGGGACATTTGGGCTCTTTTCGTAATTTGGCTCTTGTTGATAATACTGCTATAAATACTGTAGTCTATGAGCACCTTCAAATCAGTATGTTCGCATCATTTGAGTAAATACTTAGTAGTGCAATTGCTGGGTCATAGGGTAGTTCTATTTTTAACTTTTTGAGAACCTCCATGTGGTTTTCCATAGTGGCTACACCAGTTTGCATTCCCACCAACATCTGTTGTTTCCTGCGTTGTTCATTTTAGTCATTCTGACAGGTGTGAAGTGGTATCTCATTGTGGTTTTGATTTATATTTCCCTGATGATGAGTGATGTTGAGCATCTTTTCATGTGTCTGTTAGCCACCTGGATGTCTTCTTTAGAAGAATGTCTATTCATGTCTTCTGCCTGTTTCTTAACTGGATTATTATTTTTTTGGGGTGTTGGGTGTTGAGTTCTTTATAGATTTTGGATCCTAACCCTTTATCAGATATGTCATTTGCAAATATCCTCTCCCATTCTGTAGGCTGCCTTTTAGTTTTGTTGATTATTTTCTTCAATGTGCAAAAGATTTTAATGTTGATGAAGTCCCAGTTGTTCATTTTTGTGTTTGTTTCCCTTGCCTCTGGCGATGTGTCTAGTAAGAAGTTGCTACGACTAATGTCAAAGAGGTTGCTGCCTGTGTTCTCCTCCAGGATTTTGATGGTTTCTTTTCTCACATTTAAGTCTTTCATCCATTTTGAATTTATTTTTGTGTATGGTAAAAGAAAGTGGTCCAGTTTCATTCTTTTGCTTGTCACTGTCCAGTTTTCCCACACCATTTGATGAAGAGACTGTCCCTTTTCCATTGGACATTCTTTCCTGCTTTGTAGAAGATTAGTTGACCATATAGTTGTGGGTCTGTTTCTGGGTTCTCTATTCTGTTCCATTGATCTGTGTGTCTGTTTTTGCACCATTACCATGCTGTCTTGATGACTATAGCTTTGTAATATAGTTTGAAGTCGGAATCGGGGGCCTCCAGCTTTTGCTTTTCTTTTTCAAGATTGCTTTGGCTATTTGGGGTCTTTTGTGGTTCCATACAAATTTTACGATTGTTAGTTGTAGCTCGTGAAAAATGCTGGTGGTATTTGCAGCCAGGTGTCCTAGAGGTGTGACTAAACATCTGCTCCATTGCCTGTCTCTGGTACCACCCCCTTTTGGCTACCATTTGTGAAAAGCAAAAAGTTATCACGACTAAGCGTCATGGCTTCAGCTTTCAGCTCCACCACTTACTAGAGTTGACCTTGAGCCTACTATATAACTTCTCTGTCTCAGCATTCTACCCTGTAACCCGTCAGAGGATTCCTAAGAAATTAAATGAGGTAATACTTAGAAAAATGCCTAGCAGATCACAGTCAATAATTGTTGCTTTTAATATTCTTCTTATTGTTGAGTATGTATGGCAACTGGCTTTTAATCCATATAAGAACTCTTTTGGAAGTAGGTTTATAATAATTAAATAGAAATGGAAAATTCTAGTTTAGCAACATTAAAACACAGATGCAAAGACATAGCTGTTAAATAAATAGTGGAGCCAGAACTCAAATGCTAGTCTGATTCTGAAATCTGCTCTTTTCAACCACTCTGTTCTAGCCTAGCATCTGTTTAAAAAAATTTCTTCACTATGTACTATATGTTAGTCCTTTTTTAACATTAATTAGTGCCGTTTATGACACTCTCCCCAACTAAGAGGTAAGAAATCTGTATCTTCTGTCTTTCACTGAATGCCTGCAGTAGCGCTGAGCTTAAAATCAGCATTTGCTGATTCCTAAGGTGTTAATTCCAGAGAAGTCACTTCAGAATGTCACAGCGTTCGTTATGGATTCCAATCTCTATGCTCTCTGGAGATTATGGTTAATGAGTCAAAGGGGAGAAGAACTGACTCAGCAGTCGGGCTGGGGCTTCTCTTGACCCTCCTCTCATTGTCGTTCCTCTTCCAGGTGTTAATTGGAGCAACTTGGAGGAGCTTCATTCATTCCTCTGTCCAGTTTATAATAACAGGTAGAAAAAGTAGACCAGAGTATGAAACTGTTCATATTTAAGATTTAGTTGAGTAAATAAATATATAATCTGTTTAGAGATTAGTATTTCCAAATTTTGAATTTCAGAACGAATGTACAAGGACAGGAGGTACAACCACTACTGTGCTTAGTGCCAAAGACCAATATTTGTGCAAGCATCTCTGCATACCTTTCAGGCTGTGGCAGGAGTTTCAGTATGTGCCCGTGAACTCTCAAGTGGTTCTGTGGTCTTGATTGCTGATCTAGCTTTGGAATTATTACCATATTTAACCTAGTGTAGACCCATAGTACTGTGAAATCGTTTGGAATGACAATGAGGCAGTCACTTTAATGTTACAGTTTTTATTTTTCCCTCATTGTGAAAATTTGTCTTTGTAACATATGGATGGTTTCCTTAGTATCTTTTGAATGATTCCCTGTTAGCTGACCCCAAATTTTAAACTTTAGTGAATTAAAAATTACCTAAAGATTTGTTCTAAACACCAAAGAAAGGAAAAAATTAGAAAAATCTTTTCATAAAAATTATGACAAATGTTCTGGTCAGAGAAAATACTTGGACTTTAAATATATGGTAGCTAGAAAATGAATCTTTTCTTTCTTTTCTTTTTTTTTTTTTGCTTTAATCCATGAACACATTGGAAAATAAAAATTAGTTTCAGAGCTTTTGTATTAAAAATTTAAAAGCCTTACATTTCCTTTACCCAAATTATAAGAAAATTTTTTATCACGTAATTGTTTTTAAATAGCTAGTAAATAGGAGTCTGAATTAAAAGAAAAAAAAGTAGAAAACGATGAATTTCAGTTAAAAGATAAATTCCTGGGACATCACCCTTTTGATTCAGTAATTCTTGTGTGATGAATACTGAAGGTGTTTCTGCTACAGGTAATCTGGAGATTAATCTTTGAGAAAATTGGATTGAGAGCTTGTTGTATACTCAGAGAATATTTGCCTCATTTTATATTAATTGATTACAGTGAAACAGACTGCAATTTCAATTATAACAATGATAATGGTAAATAATAATAATGAGTCCTTCAACAAATACTTACTGAGCACCTGCTATTTTCTAGGCACTGTTGTAGATGTTGGGAATATAGCAGTGAAGAAAAGACAAGTCCTTGACCTGAAGGGGCTTACATCCGGACGGGAGTGATGGAAAATAAGGAACAAATTAACATATGTCAGAAGCTGACAAGTGTTACGAAGCAAAATAAAGCAAAGCAAAGTGAGTGGAAGTGGGGCATTGCTCTATGATGATGAAGGGGAGTCAGGAGGGAAATGACATCTGTTGAGTACACTTTATCAGGTGTTTTGTTTATTTTTTCTTGTTAATCCTCAGAACCCAGAAAGTTAGCATGCATTATTTTTATTTTGTAGTTGTTAACACTAAGGCCCATGAAGACTAAATGATTTACCCAAGGTCTAAGAAGCAAATGTTCAAGTCAGAATCAAACCCAGGTCTTGTTAACTCTGTTTTATCACACTGTTCTTGCCATCTCTCTGACCCAAGTGTCCAAGTATCTAATGAGTGAATGTTTTCATTAGCACTTTTCAATATACAAAGTGTATTTCCGTACACAATATTGTTTACTGTTCATAATAATCGTAATGATATAGTGGTATTATCAGGCTGATTTTTAAAATTTTTTTAATTTTTAATTTTTAAAATTTTTAAAAAAAGATTTATTTGAGAGAAAGAGGAGAGTGTGACAAGTGGCGGGGAGGGGCAGAGAGAGAGGAAGAAGCAGGCTCCCCACTGAGCAGGGTGGGGGAGCTAAATCCCAGAACCTTAGGATGGGAAGGCAGACGCTTGGCAGATGCTTAAACAAGTGAGCTGTCCGGGTGCCCCTATCAGACTGATTTTATTTTATTTTTTTATTTTTTATTTTATTTTTTTAAAGGTTTTATTTATTTATTTGACAGAGAGAGAGAGACAGCCAGAGAGAGAGGGAACACAAGCAGGGGGAGTGGGAGAGGAAGAAGCAGGCTCCCAGTGGAGGAGGCTGATGTGGGGCTCGATCCCAGAATGCTGGGATCACACCCTGAGCCGAAGGCAGATGCTTAACGACCGAGCCACCCAGGCGCCCCCAGACTGAATTTAAAGAGGAAAAAACTGAGCCTCACAGAGATGAAATGATTTCCCCAAATTAGAAAGTGGCATGTCCACAGGTCCTTGACTCCAATGCCTTTTCCCATTCCATAAGTCAAAGGCTAAATTAGAAGTGATATTACTGGGTGTTTAAGAGTGGGATCTCTTGAGCTGAAAGGCTGGCATTTGAATCGTAGTTTTACCATGTGGTAGTATTTGACCTTGGGATTTTAAGTACTCTAAGCCTCAGTTTTTCTTCTCTGTAAAATGGGGGTAATAGTATTTAGCTTATTATGAGGATTAAATAGGCCAACACATCTAAAGCACTTAGAACACTGCCTGCCACTCAGTGCTATATAAAAGTTAACTGTTAATATAATGTTGGGGAGACAAAAGTAACCTGTAATTAAACGTCATATATGCTATTCTCTAATTGTTAAATGATGTGGTTTTGACAATAATTACAGCAGAAGTTCAGAAAATAAGTATGACTTACACATGTACTTGGCCTTCTGGATTCCCAGGACTGTGTTGGAGTTTTCAAAGCCCCCCCCCCCCCATGGACATCTCCTTACCCTGCTTTACCTTTTAAGTTTTTGGTTAATCTGTCATTCACTCTAACTCTAATCTACTGCCTCTGGCAACTGTGATGTTAACCATTTCCTCTGATTATTTTTGACTAGTTATCTTTGGGGAAAATGCTGTTCTTACAGGACAAGTTCTGAGTCAGGTCAGTGAAATTCGTGAATGAGGTCTTCCAGGGAACCGCTAGGTCCGTCGAATAACGTCTGTTCTCTGGGAATGGGGCTTTGAAGAACTCCAACCCATGTTGCCCCATCCATTGGTTCCTAGGCTACTGTGGTTTTTGTTTGTTTGTTTTTACCATGATGTATGCTGTTTGTTTGTTTGTTTGTTTTTAAGATTTATTTATTTATTTATTTATTTGACACAGAGAGAGAGAGTATAAGCAGGGGGAGCGGCAGGCAGAGGGAGAAGCAGGCTCTCCGCTGAGCAGGGAGTCCAATGTGGAGCTCCATCCCAGGACACTAGGATCATGACCTGAGCCAAAGGAAGACGCTTCACTGACTGAGCTACCCAGGTGTCTCATGTGCTGTTGGTTTTTAAGACTACTGCATAGCTGGGGATGGGCAGAGGAGAATATGGCAAGTTAAAAACTTGCCACAAAACTTGTCCTTATAAGGAAGAAACCAAAATGGTTGGATTGCTGCAAACAGTTAATTTTCAGAGTTCTGAAAATGTTGATTCTAACAAATTTTTTCAGTGTTTTTATTGCCTTGCAAGAGAAGAGGGTTTTTGGAAGTTCTTATTGCACCAGTTTCATTGACATCACTGATAATATTTAATTAAATAACATAATTACAATAATGATTTTGGAGTAAATAGCAGTATTTGGGTAAACATGATATACAATTGATGGGAGCAGATGTGCCCAGGTTTAGGGACTTGAGAGAGAGAGAGAGAGAGAACTATGGATTGGAGCATTCAGTACACTGTGGGCAGACCAGTGTGTTTTTGAGAGGGACTGGATTGTTTTTTGTTTTGTTTCTCTTTTCTTTTCTTTTTTTTCGTGTGTGTGTGTGTGTGTGTGTGTGTGTGTGTGAGTAGTTAAATGAATTGTCAAGAAAGCTTCTATTGTATACACTTAGAAAAACTAAAATGTTTTACTGTGGATCCACTTTCTAAGCAGAAATCTTTTCTGACTTTCTTGAATCATCTAAAGTTTGAGATCAGTCCAGCATATTCTCATAGCTTTTCAAGGAGTCATCATATTTTGGAACCTGTATGTTTAAGGCAGAGAAGCAGTTGAATGCCAGGCCTGCATTCAATCTGTAACAGAAACTGAGCCTGGAAAGGTCACGAACACTTTAAAAACACCTGGGAATGCTTTTGTTCTCAATTCAGTCTCGTGTACATTCATTGCTGAGTCTCCTTCTTTTCTCTTACTGCACAGCCTTGAATATTTCTGGGTGAGCCGCAGAGTAACTTCAGTCTACTTGTTACTCGTGCGTCCATTGTTACTATCACTTTAATGGAGTAGAAATCACACACTGCATCTCTTGTGTAGTTATAATAATGATCAGGTTATGGCCAGATGGTTTATTCAATTCTAAGGAAATTGTCTACATTTCAGCCTGATTTGAAATATATCATGGAGCACAATGTAAAATACATTATCACATGTTATCAACTGAGATCCCACCCACTGCTTGTCATTTAAAAATAGATTTCCCATCTCTGGACTTTATTGACGTCTGTTTTCCATGTCATAAAATTTACCCACTTCAAGTATGTAATTCAGTGATCTTGAGTAACTTTACTGAGTGGTCCAACTATCACCATAAAGATGAATTTTATTTTCTCATTTATTTATTTATTTTTAAAGATTTTGTTTATTTATTTGAAAGAGAGAGAGAGAGAGAGCACACAGCAGGGAGAGGAGCAGAGACTCTCTGCTGAGTGGGGAGCCCAAGGTGGGGCTCGATCCTTGGACCCTGGGATCATGACCTGAGCCAAATGCAGACGCTGAACTGGCTGAGCCACCCAGGCGCCCCCATAAATGAATTTTAGAATTTCATTTCCCCCATAAGAACCTCATTTCCATGTCCCCTTGCCCAGTGTCTGCTTTAAGCAATCACTGATCTACTTTCTGTTTTTATAAATTCACCCTTTCTGGGCATTTCCTATAAATGTAATAATACAGTATATGTCATTTTGTGTCTGACTTCTTTCACTTTGCTTAGTGTTTTCAAAGTTCATCTGTGATGTAGTCAGTTACCTTGATGGAATCTTTATCTATATGAGTAATGTGAGTTAAAAACTTACTGTAGGCTTTTATCGAATTAGGAGTTAAGGATTTTGTTATTGGTGAGAACTGCAGTTTTACAAAATTACGTTATATATTAGCCTTGGTGATTTTGTGACAGATGTCTTTGTTTTCAAAGCAAAACATTATTGTTTGTTTTTACTTGATAGGTGGTAATTGTTCAAGCCAGAGTATACTTTCTCATTTCAGGAAACCTCTTCTAGGTTATAAACTTAGAAGTATTATCGAGGACAACAGGCAGGGCCCTTGTTGATAAAACAGAATGCACCAGAACATGAAATGGGAACAGCTCATTCCTTCTGGTTTCAGCAGGGAGGTTCCAGCCAACTGTGCTATGGCCCATGCCATAGACTATGAAATTCATAAGACGTCACCAATCACTAGGGCCAGATGGAAATGGGGATTTTAGGTTAGGTGGATATGAAAAAATGTATGGAGTCTAGAGGATGAACTGCCTTACTCTAGAGGGCATCTGGAGAGATCTGATTGTCCTCCTTACAGTGGTATTGGCATATATTGTTAAGTTGTAAATTTAAACCTATTTCTCCATTTTGGTATTTGGTAACACTTTAAAATTTTTAATAGCTCTCAAAAATAAAAAATGCATTAAAATGACAGACTAGTAAAATTCTGATTCTCAAGGATAACTCATGTCAAATGTTCGTGAACTTTTACCAACTAAAAAGGTGTGAGGGTGGGGGGCGCGCACATGCAGAATAATATAATGGTCCAATGAAAACCCCAAGGCATAAAACTGAAAATCTCCTGCAAATATTAATAGTTCCTTTAAGAACATTATGCCTGAAGACCATAATTTAACGTGTGAATCTGCGGACTGTGCCTTTTTTTTAAGGGTGGGAGGGGTAGAGGGAAAGAGAATTTTAAGCAGGCTCCCCTCCCAGCATGAAGCCCGGTGCGGGGCTTGATCTCACACCCCTGAAATCATGACCTGAGTCGAAATCAAGAGTTGGATGCTTAATCGACTGAGCCACCCAGGTGCCTCCAGAATGTGCCTTTTACATTAGTTTGGGAAGTATGACATTTTGTTTGTGTCAACTGACTAGTCTTCTAAACTAATTTTCCTCCTTTTTGATTCAGTTTTATTGTATACCTATGAAACAGTCCTGTTTAATGCGTTAGCTCCTCTAGCAGAACTTCGTAATCAGTTAAATAATGTCAGTTTTATATCCTGTCATCAGATACTTGGAAAAAATTGTTTATTCCTCTAATGGTTTGCTATTTTCATCTAATTCTTAGAAGTTGTAGTAAACCTTTGGAGGTTTTTTCTGTCAAAACTGAAACAACTGACATTATTATGAATATTATCATACATTCAGTAAAATAAAATTCAGTATTATTAGTAGAATCGCTTGTTTTCATGTCATATGCATATGTATTTTGGTGGGAAACAAGTTTGTGGTAAAAATAACGTTCTCATCAAATTAAAACTTGATTCTAAGATTGCTTTTGTTTCAGTAGTCTATACAATAGAAGCTGCAATTCTTCACATTGGTATGATTTGTAATTATACCAATTTGCAAATATTTTAATATGTAAACAAGGAACTACATACTTTCCTATGACATAGCTAAATTTGAATTTTAAAAATGTACTGTAACATCGTGGTACTACTTTTTCTTTTTGTTGTCTATATCAAATGGGGTTTAGGAATGTTTAAACCTTTGGAGAATTTCTTTGTAAATTAAGTTAAACTGTAATGATATAGAAATTTAATCTAACTAAGTTCTAAAGTTTGATGGCATTTTTATCAAAATAAGTTGAAAATTTTAATCAATGTGGTTAATGAACATAGTTTCCAAAATGTTAGCATTTCAAACTTTTAGCAAATTACAATTACTGCAAAACCTTAAGACATAGAACTTTTTCCAGTGACAGAACTGAACAAATTAACTTATGATCTCAGATGGAGTATAAGATTTAAATTTGAAATTCTATAATTGCATATTGAAATATCTTGACTTATGAGGAGAATCTTTTGATGGAGCTTCTATTTTTAATTAGATAAACTTATATTTTATGCCAGAATGGAATGAAACTGAGAACTATGATATTGTAGCATCCAATTCTAGCAAAACATTAAAAAAAATCATAAAAATAGATGACTTATTCAGTGAGATTTATTTGGCAAAAATATTTGTTAAAAAAAGCAATTTGAATGGAGGCAAAAAAGGCAGTATCTGTGAAAATATTGGGGTTGAAATGCTGATATGTTTAAGTATAAATCATTGATAATATCTCCTATTTAGCAGAAATTACTGAGTTTTTCAAGCATCCCAGCACCTATATAGAGTTTTTATTTTAAAATATTATAGTCTTCAAGAAGTATCAATTGAATATGTCAATAATTCAGAAATGTTGAAGAAGAGTGCAGGCAGTTTTTTAAAAACAATGAAAAAAAATAAGATTATATAGGAAAATAAATTCTTCAGAAAAATACCAGGACATAGTATTAGAGAAAAATGTTAGATCTCTCTAATTAGAGAAAATTAGAGAAAAATTCTCACTAGAATGAGAATAATTTAAGCCTGAAAGTTTTGTTATTTAATATTCAGATATTCAATATGAGTTTCTAAAATTTTGTTTAATGCACACAGATGTATTATTTTTATTTTCACAAACAGTATTCGGAGAGTACAATTTAAAGGACTATTTACTATATGCTGACTAACTGAATGTAATAAAAAATATAGTGTTAAATAGTCTAATAATGTACTGCAAGTAATTTGTTGGTCAATAATATTTTAAAAACTCATGTAATTTTATTTATTTTTAGTGTCCCATTTCTCTGAAAGGAATTCCAGCGGGGATGATTAGTTCTATGGCCACTCTGTGTATAAGGATATGATAGCAAAAGAACTACAACTTGAGATTCACTCTGAACAACAAGTACTCAGCATCCAAGTGACTTCTCCCAGTTCCTGACCTGGTACATGTTGCTTGCTTCCCATTTTTTCCTTTCGTATCTCCATCCTTGACTTTTGAGTGTTAGTAGTTCTAATTTCTGCTATCTCTCTTGACTCAATGGCTAGGTAGGAATAGTCATACGATTTCTTCGTTCAATCTTAAAAAATGTTTTGACAATTCCTCTCTTGAAAGTCCCGTTGGCTTGCAATGGTTTTTAAGAATCCTTTCTGCTGGAGTGGTTGGGTGGCTCAGTCAGTTAAGCATCCAGCTCTTGATTTTGGCTCAGGTGGTGATCTCAGGATCATGAGGATAGAGCCCTGAGTCCAGCTCCCCACTCAGCAGGGAGTCTACTTGAGATTCTCTCTCTTTGCCCCTCCCCCACTTGCGTGTGTGCTCTTTCTCTCTAAAATAAACAAATCTTTAAAGATTTTTTTTTTTTAATTTGAGAAAGTGAGCAAGACAGCGTGAGTGGGGGGGAGGGGCAGAGGGAGAGGGAGAAGCAGACTCCCTGCTGAGTAGGGAGCCCCAATGGGACTGGATATGTGGACCCTGGGATTGTGACCTGAGCCGAAGGCAGATGCTTAACAGACTGAGCCCATAAAATAAATAAATAAATCTTAAGAAAAAAGAATTCTTTCTGCTTGTGCCTTGGTTTCAACTCTTTTAAGTTCTGTATTGGACAGTGTTGTTGATCAACAATCTTTAATTTTCATTATCATCATTATCACTCCTATTTATTTATCATCTTTTTATATAAGTATATTTTATTTAGGTATAGTTGACACAAAATGTTAACATTAGTTTCAAGTGTACAACATAGTGATTCAACAAATCTATATTTTACATCATTATCACTTCTTAAATTTGTTTTATTTTTCCCTCCAAGAGAATGTATTCAGTATTTCAAAGACTCCTCACTATGTGGCAAAGTTTAATTCACTTATATTTTATACTCCCAAGTATCTAAAACAGATAACAATCAGATCAATACCTACTAGTAGGACTACTAGTTAAAAATAATGTTAACTGTTTTAAATCTTATAACTTTTATCTCTTATTTTTTTGACCATCCTAATTCTAGGACAAACTCTTTATATAGGCAACTGTTTGTTGGATTCAGCAAAGCCATAATTGTGTTAGAAAATTTAATTAACTTGAGTTTATCATCCTTCTGGAATACCAGGGAGGTTTCTATCTATTAAAATAGTCTACTAAAGATGTTGCTGGCTGCAATTATGATAAGATTCACCCATGGAAATTAATTTATGATTATCCCACAATTAATAGCCTTGTCAGTAAAAATTATGCCTTCCAGGTTGATAATATTCGGCCACTAGTTTTGTAAAAAAGCAAAATTAGTTTTAATAGTAAAAAATTTTGTTATGATCATAGTGTTTTTTAAATCCTTAGAAATATGACATGAATACCTCCTGAAAAGGATAACAGCTTTTCTGTAATCCATATAATGTAAAATACTGCTGATAGCACCACATCACCAGAAATAACTTATAACAATTTTTCACTCAACAAATTGATTAAGAAAAACATTTTTGCACTGCTTGGGTTACATATACTTTTATATACTTTCATATTCAAGTTATACTTGGGTTAGTATACTTTGCATACTTTAGGTTATAGAGTTCTAACTTAAGATAGGTGATAATTATACTAACATAACTTACTAAAATTTCAGGTTGTGTGGATGTGACTTGGTGTACTGATACTATGGTAGTATCAACTGACCTTGTGAGCCTTCTCCTCAGGGAAGCCGTTATATGCCAGTTTGGTTTGTGGTGTTTTTATACCGGTAGTATCTATGATGAATTATTTTTCTCTCTTCTAGCTATCTCTTAACATCTCATCTGCCAAGAGAGGATGGAATTGTTTTCATTGCTTTTTTTTTTTTTTAAGATTTGTTTATTTAACAAAGAGAGAGAGAAAGCGAGTGGAGGGAGGGGCAGAGGAGGAGGGAGGCAAGCAGATTCCCTGCTGAGCAGGAGCTGACGTGGGGCTCCATCCCAGGACCCTGAGATCATGACCTGAGCCCAGATCGAGAGTTGGACACTTAAGCAACTGAACAACCCAGGTGCCCCTGATTTTCATTGCTTTGAGCACAGGTTTCTCCTTTGGCTTGAGGTCCTTGAATGCTTCATTTGAAACTATCCTTACAATTACAATTTTACCGAATAGCATTGTGTACTATATGTGCTATACAAACTTAACAAAAAAGTTTTTTTTTTTTTAAAGATTTTATTTGTTTATTTGACAGAGATAGAGACAGCCAGCGAGAGAGGGAACACAAGCAGGGGGAATGGGAGAGGAAGAAGCAGGCTCATAGCGGAGGAGCCTGATGTGGGGCTTGATCCCGTAATGCCGGGATCACGCCCTGAGCCGAAGGCAGACGCTTAACCGCTGTGCCACCCAGGCGCCCTTAACAAAAAAGTTTTAAACTTGCTTGTCTAAAGGTGCTAGCCAATAGAATCATTTTAGGTATTTTACTCACTAAATAAATTAACATTTTTGTGCTGTCTAGTAACTCTTATTGCATTTGGATCCTTATGTAAAATTTAGTAATAAGCCAGTTGGATGTCCAGGAAAGTAAAAACCAATTCATTACATATCGCACTTGTTTTGGGCTTGTCCAAATAGAAACTTCTTTAAGGGATACTTTATAAATGTTTGTTATGTCATTTCTAATTGTCACTACTGTCAAGTATTTTGTTAATAGGGCCTAAGGAGCTTTTGAACAGTCATTATTTTGCAGGTTCATATATCAGATAATTCTCCATCAAAAGAACTTGAATAACTTGAATAAATACAGTGGAATTTTGTGAGAATGACACTCAAAACCAATACGGTGGTGTAGACTCTAAAATCTGATGATTTGCTGATCTTTTGTTTGCTCATTGTGTGGCCTCAGGCCAAAGGAGCACCAAGAATTGGGACTAGAAACATAATTTTTTTTTTTAAGCTGATAGCAGCACTTTCCTAGGAGATATAAAGGCTGAATTTTGGGGTTTTATCACAGCTGACTCCAATCAACTAAAGCTGATAAATGACCACAAAATTTGAGTGTACAGTAAATCAGACCCCTATTGAACCTAAAATAAAGACTTGTTGCTGACGAATGAACAATGGGACCTTTCCCTCCTTTCATTTAACTTTCCATTTTATTTATAAAATATTAACATGCTATAAAACTGCATGTCTGTGTGTGTAGTCCTGTGAGTTTTAACTGTTGTGTAGATTTGTGCAGTCACCGCCATAATCAGGATATGGAACAATTCCATCATACCCCAGACTTTCCTCCTGCTACCCCTTTGCAGGGGTATTTGACTGCAACTCTTGTTGACTCTCCAGCTGTTCTGTTTTTATATTTTTATTTTTTCTAGGACATCATATATATGAAATCATAGGGTATGGAACCTTTAAAGCTAGTTTTTTTCCCCCCCACTTAGCGTAATTCTTTGAGATTCATCCATGTTATTGCACTTGTCATAATTTGTTTCTTTAGTTGAACTGTGGTGCAGCATATAACTCAGTTTGTTATCCATTCACTTGTTGAAGGATGTTTGCCTTTTCCCTCAGTTTTTGGAGATTATAAATAAAGCTGCAATAAACATTTATGTACAGAGTTTTTATGAAGTAAATTTTAATTTCTCTAGAATAAATCCTAGGAGTACAATTGTTGGGCCATATGAAAGGTATATGGTTAATTTTTTAAGAAACTTCCAACCTTTTCCAAAATACCTGTATCATATTGCATTCCAGTTATCAATGTTAAAGAGTTTCAGTTGCTCTGCATCCTTGTCAGCATTTGGTATTGTAATTTTTTTGAATTTTAGTTTCTCAGTAGGTTTGCAGTGATATTTCATTATGGTTTTAATTTGCATTTCCCTAAAGACTAATGACACTTGATTGTGTTATTATGTGCTAATTTGTCATCTGTGTATCTTCTTTGGTGAAGTGTTGGCTCAAATATTTTACCTAATTAAAAAAAATGGATTGTTATCATTGAGTTTTGAAAATTATCAAAAATATATAAATTCTGGATACAAGTCCTTTGGGGGAATTGGAATTTGTTTTAACAAACTGTACAGACAATATATATTTATTTGATTTTATCCAGGGGGCTAATTTTCAATGCTTAGCTACAATAAACATCACAGACTCCGCCTTTTTGGCAGTTAAACCCCTGACTTTTCTTCCTTCAATCAACTACTCAGTGGATTTCTTCACTGGCCTATGTTCCTTTGTCTGGTTAGTCAATACATTTGGATTTAACAACAATAAAAATCTAGTGGTCTTTTAAAAATTTTTTTTTAAGATTTTATTTATTTATTTGACAGAGATAGAGACAGCCAGCGAGAGAGGGAACACAAGCAGGGAGAGTGGGAGAGGAAGAAGCAGGCTCATAGCAGAGGAGCCTGATGTGGGGCTCGATCCCATAACGCTGGGATCACGCCCTGAGCCGAAGGCAGACGCTTAACTGCTGTGGCACCCAGGCGCCCCCTTTTAAAATTTTTTGACGGTATAAATCCTATCTGATATCTCTCAACCAGGATGCCCTGGGGATGTTAATTAACCTTATAGAGAATCTCAATTTACCTTACTATGAAATAAGGACATATCTTAGAATCTTTGTGGAAATTAAATGAGGTAAGGGGTATAAAGTGCTCAGTTAGAACCTGCTACATATTGAAGTTCAATAAATAGCTTTCTCTGCTCTAGCAATAATATTAGTTTTGGCTGCTTTCATAGACTTTAATCGTATAATTTGTTATTGCAAGTTAATGAATGCATGGGGAACAAAGTTTAGAAAAATAATTAATCCGACAGAAAAATAAGATTCTCAATAATGGGAATTTTTCTGATTTCTTATATTCTCTGCTAGATATTGTGGTTCTGTGACTAGCTGTTTAGGAAGTAGGAAAATTGGCTTGTCAATCTTTTTTTTTTTTTTTAAGATTTTATTTATTTACTTGACAGAGAGAGACAGCCAGCGAGAGAGGGAACAAGCAGGGGGAGTGGGAGAGGAAGAAGCAGGCTCGTAGCAGAGGAGCCTGATGTGGGGCTCGATCCCACAACGCCGGGATTACGCCCTGAGCCGAAGGCAGACGCTTAACGACTGCGCTACCCAGGCGCCCCTGGCTTGTCAATCTTATTATGGACAATTGCATAATTTACTTCCTTAGTAAACTCAATTAGAGCTTCAGCCATGGATGGGAAGAGGCCAGAAAAAGTGATTAGAGCTCATAAAGGCATTAGCAGTCCGATAATTGTATAATGAAGAGCAAGCAAGTGCCTCCACAACTATGGAAGAAATGTAAGGTGCTTAGTTAAATAGTTATTTGGTATTAATCAAGCACTGTTTTTCTGACAGTAAATTGTTAGTAGTGATTTTATTTATCCAGACTAACTGGATTCACTTTGATTTTCCTAATATAAATGTAAAGACTTTAAGGAATGTATTGTTTGTCTTTAAAGTTATTATTTTTTGAAGTATCCAAGCATATCATTTAACTATGAAAGGTGATGAAAAGAGGGATAAACTTTAGAAAAATAGTTAATCCATGCAAAAGAAAAAGCTCCTCGTAGACCAATTTTAAGAGTCAAGATTCAAAGGGCCATTTGAGGGAAAAAGAGAGACAGAGATAGAAATTTGTGTGTGTGTGGAGATGTGTGGAGAGTATGAGGGGAGGAAGAGAGAGGAGGAGGGAAGGAGAGAGAAGGGGGCATAGAGGGAGAGTTAATCATTGTTTGGCTACATCAGTGGTTTGCTGACATTGGGCTCACCTAGGGAAGGATCTTTAAAAGGTACTGAATATTGATACTTGGCTTCCACTCCCAGTCATTTTGATTTAATTGGTAAGGTGTTTGATCTGGACATTGGGAATTTTAAAACTACCCCAGGTGATTCTGATGTGCAACGAAATTTGAGAACAACTGGATTAGATATAAATGGAAAAAAAATAAGTCTGGTTAAAGGTCACTTTGACAGCTATGTGGGAAGAAAACAGTGTCCCATAACAAGACCTTAAATTAAAACTTATCAGAAATTTGTTTAAGCATTCTGCCAGAAATGTTAATTTCTTCCCCAATGGAAGAAAACTTTGGCTTCCATATCTTGTTGGAGATAGCAGGAATCAGAAACTTGATTTCTTGACCTGTCTCTGGCTCTTACTGCCTCATTCACTAGTTGTGTTTTTGGGAGCTTTTTCATTAGCCTTTGATATACTTATCACTAAGTGATGGTATGAAGCTAGTTAAATTTTATAATATTTCCTAGCTCTAAATTTCTGTAAATTTATAAAGTAACAGAAATAATGAGTACTATTAAATGAATAGATAAAAAAGTAGAAAAGGCATAAATCAGTAAATCTTATTAAACATATACCTTTAATATATGTAACCTGAAGGAGCTGAGCTACCTTGGTGCTGGAAGCAGCACTGAGTTGTGTTTAAAACACACACATACATAAATGCACACATGTACACACACACTCACATATACACACAATCACATACAGAGAGAACTCCAACTCCAAAACTCTTTTTCTTTTGAGTATAATTGACACATAATGTTACTTTAGTTTCAGGTATACAGTTTAGTAATTTGACAAGTTTATACACTATGTTCATCACAAGTGTAGCTACCATTTGTCCTGTTATATCACTATACGAGGTCATTGACTATTCCTTATGCTGTGCCTTTTGTTCCTATGACTTATTCACTCCATACTGGAAACCTGTATCTCCCACTCCCTTTTGCCCATTTTGCCCATCCCCTAGGCCCCTCCCCTCTGGCAACCATAATTTGTTCTCTGATTTATGAGAGGGGTGGGTCTGATTATTTTTGTTTGCTTATTCATTTTTTTTAGATTCCACTTATGAGTGGAGTCATCTGGTATTCGTCTTTCTCGGTCTTATTTATTTCACTTAGTGTAATACCTTCAGGTCCATCCATGCTGTCTCAAATGGCATGATCTCACCCTTTTTTATGACTGTGTAATAGTCCATTGTGTTTGTGTGTGTGTGTGTGTACATGCACATCACCTTTTCCTTATTCATTCATCTCTTGATGGACACTTAGATTGCTTCCATATCTTGGCTAATTTAATAAGCAAAGGGATACACATATCGTTTTGAATTAGTGTTTTTATTTTCTTTGGGTAAATACCCGATACTGGAATTCTTTGATTATATAGTATTTCTATTTAAAAATTAAAAAATGATATATTATTTATTTTATTTTATTTTTAAAAGATTTTATTTATTTGAGAGAGAGAAAGCACATGTGTGAGTGGGTAAAAGAGCAGAGGGGGTGGAGAGGGAGAGGAGAGAATCTCCAGCAGACTCCATGCTGAGTATGGAGCCTGATGTAGGGCTTGATCTCATAACCCTAAGATCATGACCTGAGCCAAAACCAAAGTTGTTGCTTAATTGACTGAGCCACCCAGACACCCCTATTTTTTTATTTTTTTAAGTAAACTCTATGCCCAACCATGGGGCCTGAATTCATGACCCTGAGATCAAGAGTCACATGCTCTACCAATTGAGCCAGCCAGGGGCCCCTATATTTTTATTTTTTCAGAGACCTCCATACTGTTTTCCACAGTGGCTGCACCAATTTGCGTTCCTACCAACAGTACACAAAGGTTCCTTTTTCTCCACATCCTTGCCAACACTTGTTCTTTCTTGTCATTTTGATTTTAACCGTTCAAACTGGTATAAGATGCCAACTTCAGAACTCTTGAAGACTGAGAGAAGGCTAATGATAAAATTGTCTTTCTCAATATACATATAAATGTTCTGAAAATACTCTTTAATCATTTCTTAAATTTCTTAAGTCACGTAATCATTTCTTCTATATCATAAAATAGCTGTTTCCACTGATGGAAACTAACTGTTCCCATTTTCTTTTCTAGGTATTTACCCCAAACACCCATGTGCTCTTCAAAATTCCTCTTCTGCCATCAGGATCTCTTTCTTCTGTAATTGGCTCAGTAGGGCTTTTCTGTCAAATATTTTTGTACTAAATCTGGGTTCTGGAGAACTTGGAACTGTTTATAGAGGGTCCCAGAAATCAACCAGAATTTCATTCCTTCCTCATCCAGGAGGAGTGTTTATTGCAGAAAAAGAATCTGGGGTGTTCATTGAATACTGGCTGCAGTGGGCCCTGAGTTGGTCCTCCTTGCCACAGTCAAAACTGATGCACCTGCTTCTACCTTTCCAAAGTTCTGGACAGTCCTGGGCTGTTACGGATTTTATCCCACAGTGTGAAATCCTAAAAAAGTCAGAAAATTACTGCCTAGCTGGTAGGTTAATCCTAAGGGAAATCTTGCCACACTAGAAATAGATTAAGAGAAACACTGAGGTTCTACTAGGACCTAAGTCCTGGGCTGGCCTTAAGAGGGTCCCATAAATGCATCCAAAGGAGTCACTTTTTCCCAATCACCAGAATTGTGATGGTTGAGAATCTACTCTCAAGAGACATAATAAAACCTATATTACTTTGGTTCCCTCGGTTCACCCTGGCAACTGTTATGAAATCAAAATTTGACTGTGCTTCCTGAGGACTGCCATGGTGGTTGTGTGTCTTTCTCCTCTTTCTAAGTAGCTTTATTAACAGTGATAATTCAAGTCTGTGGCAAATCTTGCCTGTATATTCCTTTGGCACTGATCTAATTCAGCTGCTTCTGGTTCTCCAGACTGTGCTGCACCACAATTGTGCTTGTTGCTTCCTTTTCTGATTTCCTTACTACGAAGTAGCCCCATTTGTTTGTCTCTGAGAAGATTAGCATTGATACAGCATATAAGCGAAAGAACATTAATTTTTTAACATCTCTAATTGGATTTTTAAATCCACATTAAAACCGTAGTCCCCCAAAGTTATGCTTTGTAGAAAGAGAATGAGTTTTATAAATTCTTTAAGCTTCCATTATTATGTTAAGACATAGGTCTGGTGGGTTTGAATATCAAGGTTTCTATAAGCCAGGAGTAAAGGCAGTTTTCTGCTTTGCAGGAAGGGAGGATAGTCTTCTTATAAACTTGGTGGAATGAAAAAAGGGAAGATGAGTGAGACTAAATTAGACTTGGGAGGTGGTGGAGTGTGGCTATTGAGCAGATAGAAGAAGCTCCATGGGGCACTTGGAGGTATATCCAACAGTGTGGGAGAACTAGTATAGCATTAGTGGAGAGAGGTAAGTAGGTAGTTGATCCCAAGTCAGGGCTCCTATCTCCCATGGTCTATGGGTGGTGGGTTGGGGATCTTGAATCTCTGTATCCTGGTGGAAGATAGAGGAGGGAGAGGACTGTGAATGTGGAGGTGCAGAAAGAGCTGTGGGGCTGCTCAGGGGTTGATGTGAAGCTATGGCCATTTTATGAATGAAGGTAGATGGCTGGGTTCATGAATCTCAGTCTGGAATAGACAGGCCAGCCATACCTCAGAATAAAGCAGACCTTGCCCAGAAACTCTGCAGTAGGAATTGGTGCTAGACCAGAGAATGGATTAGACCCGCTTACAACATCTTGAAGATCCCTTCTGCAGCACCATGAAATCAAGTAAGCTCTACCACAAAGCTCAATGCCATGTTGGCAGAAGCAGAGAAAAAGAGAGAATCTCTGAAAGTATTTACGTAAAAGGTGAATTATCCCAAAGAATTTAAAATCTATGAACATGAAATCTTGTATATTGACATGATGTTCCCCCCAACCCAGATCCTGCCAACTTCTCCAGTATTCTGTGGGAGCTTGTCAAAAATGTGAAATCAGTTCCGGGAAGTAACAGAGCTATTTTTTCTTTGCATGTTTAAGTTACATGTACATTTTTATCCCTCCTACATATGAATTCTAATAATTCTCCACCGTAGCGTATGCTCTTTCAGGGCAGCTAGACAGTGTTTCAAAAAGTTGTATCTGTGGGTCCACACATAACTCCTGATTTTAGATTTTAAAACTTTTGCTTAGTCTCGGAATTTTTCAGTGGTAAGAGTCTGTCATCTTTGTAGTGTTTTGGTGGCATGGGCCAACTATTCATCCACATTTATTCACTCAATGCATATTTATTTACTAGGCTTCCTGCTCTCAGGTGAGAGAGAAAAGTAAAAATACTTCCAGGGCCTAAGAGTGGGATGTATGTCAGACCTGTGTTTCAGACCTTGGCACAGGGTGCCTGGAAGCAAGCAGGCTTTCCCCAACGTTCCATATATCACCTGGCAGCTTGGCGTCCAGGGGACCCATCTTTGTCAGAGAAAGGGAGCAAGGGCTCTGAGCAGTTCCACTCTTCTCTGTCACTACCTTCCTCTTTTCTTTCAGAAAGGATTAAATAAGAAATTGGATGTCTGTGCCGACTGACTTCCCAGCCTAGAATGTCACATGGAGATTTCTTTGACTTCCTCAAATTTAGTGAACTCACAGTGTGCCTTGTAACCACATAAATGAGCAGTTCTGCAGCCCTTGCTCAGTAGCATGGCAAAGGCCCCGGCCGGGTATCTGCTCAAACAGCAAATAATCCTTTCTGCTTGGAAGGCAAGAAGGACAGGCATGTGATTAGTTATTTTAATATTTTATCCCTGCCACATATTAATACACTTACCGTTATAATTTCAAAATGGATCTTTTTCAATTTCAGTTTAGTCCACCACTCTCTCCTGTCAAGACAAACAGCCTCATACTCCTCATATATTTACCTATCTGTGTTTAATATGCATATATATGAGATCCATATACATATATGTGAGTGTATGTTCAGTTAATTTCCTCAGGAAATTTGGAATGAGGTCAGGTGTATGAATCAATAAGAAAGCAAAATTAAAATCCTAATAATTTTAAGTAGATAAGAGATGTCCTAATTCTGATGAAGGTAAATCTATCCAACGCGAAGATTGGCTATAATTTTGCCTATAATTGTATCATTTTTCTTTAAAGTCTCTTTTTTTCTCCCATGTGGATACTTCCCTATGTATCTCCCCCAATGTTCTAATGCTATAATGCTTTTAAAGGGGGGACATGTATAATTTTGGCTATAAATTAGACCCTGTACTTTAAAATATTTATTAGAAAACTTTACCTAAATTATATATAGAGAGAAATATTTTGTCAGAGTTGAATTCACTATAATTTCACATGACCTTATTTTTAATTTAGCTTAGTAAGGCATCATTTTTGAAGACAGATCATCTAAATTAGCAATTAGGAGACTTGGATTTTAATTATAAAGTGTTTCAGGAATGCATAGTAGCAGGGAAAATAATGAGGAATAGCCATGTATCAATTACCCAGCTTGTGAAATGTTAACTGCTGTTTTCACAACAGAATTACAAAGAAGAAAACACTGCAGACATACGTGAATATTTGTGTTCCTCTTCAACTTTGTTCCCCTTCTTCTGAGTTCTAAAAGTTATGCACTATTTCAAAGTTATATTTATTATTCCTGTGCATGTTTTTGTACTTTTATTACATATGTATGTAGATATAAACAACACAAATATTGTTTACAAACTAAAAATTTATATAAACGTTATAGGAATCTTTTGCAAGCTGCTCTTTTTTGAAATGTATCCCCATTGATAAATGTTATGCTTTTTCATTTATTATAACCGTTAAACAATATTCCAATGAATAGATATCACAGTTTATTAATTTATTGTCCTGTTGGTGCATTTAAAATGTATCCTTTTTTGCATTTAAGAGCAATGATACAAAGAACATTCTTGTACCTGTCTCTGTTATGTATACTTTCTCACCTGTTCTCAAGTGAAGGTCATTGCTTCACTCAAGATGACTTTCTCTACCCAATTCTCTCCTACATTCCTGCATCTCCTCTCTTCCCTCATCATCTCTTTTTTTTTTTTAAATATTTTATTTATTTATTTGACAGAGATAGAGACAGCCAGAGAGAGAGGAAACACAAGCAGAGGGAGTGGGAGAGGAAGAAGCAGGCTCCATAGCAGAGGAGCCTGATGTGGGGCTCGATCCCACAACGCTGGGATCACGCCCTGAGCCGAAGGCAGACGCTTAACCGCTGTGCCACCCAGGCGCCCCTTCCCTCATCATCTCTTGATATGGGTTATAATAGCTCTGTTATTACTAACCCCAGGCTGCTCTTTATACCTTTGGGTTCACATGGTTATTATATCCATAAGTCCCTAAACAGTCCCTTTGCAGAAGTAATAGTGAGAGATCCAAGGTATTCGTTCCAGGAAGGCTTGCTTTTGTTTGTGCCAGGCATCCAGCTTGTACCATTTCAGTTAGTTTCCCTCTCTCTTTTTAAAAGATTTTATTTATTTATCTGAGAGAGAGAGAGACAGAGAGAGTATGAGTGGGGGGAGGGGCAGAGGGCGAGGGAGAAGCAGGCTCCCTGCTGAGTGGGGAGCCGACTGTGAGGCTCCATCCCAGGACCCTGAGATCATGACCTGAGCCAAAGTCAGACACTTAACTGACTGAGCCACCCAGGTGCCCCTCAGTGTTAATTTCTTAAAACAGGGATCCTTGGTTATGTAGTGTATGTTCAAATTCTAATCTTATACACAGCACAGGATTGGTGTTACAGATTCTCAGGGGACATAATTTTCTACCCAGAGTTCATATAAAACAAACTGTCTATTTCCCAGTGTTGATAGATCTATTTTTTTTTCCAACCCTTTCACTAAAGGTGTAAGCTTCTAGAATACAAACACTGTATGTGTCTGGGAACGTAAGTATATGTGTGTGTTCCTGTGTTCTGTATATGTGCATAAGTGTATATGTGTGCTTATGTGTGTTTGTGGTGTCTAGTGGGATGAGTGGATGGAGCATCTCAGTTCTGACTTCAGCTTCCCTTGAGCCAAAGACCCCTTATTCTGTTCCCTTGTGGTCTTAAAGATCTAAGTCCCTGCATTTGTAGGGATTGAAAGAATTCCCCAGATGCCACACTGACAACCCATACAACATGATTCTAGTTTTCAGTTCCCTTGTCTTTTTTGGCCTCTAGAGGGTTACCTTACTTTCTTGTGGCTGTATCTGTGATCTGCTTTCTTTGCTATTTCTAGTTGTTTCGGGGGCCATACTTCTGGTTGTTGTGTTTGTACCTCAATTGTAGTACACAATGCCAAAATTATTCTCTAAATAGTAGTACCAATCAGCACTGCAATTAGTAATACCTCTTTCTTCATGTCCTTACCAACACCTGGTAATGAATGAGGAACATTAAAAATACTCAATAATAAAGTATTGTCAGATATAAATCTTTTAGTCAAATAAGTTAGTATAAAGTAGTATTTCAGTTTTTT
Source organism: Ailuropoda melanoleuca (assembly GCF_002007445.2). Classification (NCBI taxonomy): domain Eukaryota; kingdom Metazoa; phylum Chordata; class Mammalia; order Carnivora; family Ursidae; genus Ailuropoda; species Ailuropoda melanoleuca. The sequence goes on along the minus strand of NC_048219.1, from coordinate 160,648,664 downwards.
AATGTCCCTATTCTTGATTATACATATTTGACCATCTTTTTATAAATGCACGTTAGACATTTTTGTTTCTTCATTAGTAGATTGCTTATTCATATTATCTGTTTATTTCTGCTTCCTCCTTATTGACTTTTTGTCTTTTTCATTTATTTGTGGATTTTAAATATATATATATTCTATAAATATATATATCTATAAATATATATATATTCTATAGATATATATATATTCTATAACTATATATATATACATTATATATATATATATATATTCTCATGCTACTCCTTTGTGGTTTCTTTTTTCACAGATATTTTTTCCCAATGTTTGGCTTATCTTTCCACTTTGCTTAGCATTAAGTAGGCTTCATTTTAGTACTTTATTTGTGGAGTTTATGTCATTCTTTTTTTTCTTAAGATCTTCATCTTTAAATACTTAGGAAGTACTTCTGATCTTTGTCAAAAAAAAATTTACTCTCATCTTAATTATTAAAATGTGCTCTTAACTTCAGACTGTGTAACTTGTTCTCTTTTCCCTCACAAAGTGATATTCTTTCTGTTCATCTTATAAAATTGTAAGTTTTTATGCATGAATATTTCCATAGCTTGATGACTTTAAATGTTCAATAAATAGTGTAATATTAACCCTCACAGGCAGTGACTATGATGAATTTTAATCTAAGACTTAGTCTTTGTACTTTCAATAATGGCTACACTATACACATACTTCCCTCAACAGGATGTTATAAGAAAAATAACAAAGTTAAACAAGGAAATCATGATTGCACTATAATTTATTATGATTATTCCTAAGAGGTAACAATAATAGAAATTATCTGTGACATTTAATTTTCTTATTAATTCATAATTAGGACAGTCCCAGTTTACTTCTGCTGTCATACTGTCCCAGTAATTATTAACCAATGATTATCTATATATTCTCAAAAGTCCCCTGGTTCAGAAGATAAAGGACATGGTCACCCCAGTTATATCCCCGGATATAATAAATTTCTGCATTGAGTGTAGGTAGAAAATGCTATGTATATTAATGCATGTGCCTTGTTTTCTGTATTATTTTCTGAGCAAATAATAACCACAAATTATCCATTTAACCTCATTTAGAAATGTTAAATTCATAATCCAAGGGCTATCAGGCAGGTGCCAGAGAGAATCTGCTTCTATTAGATGGGCTCTTGCTTTGTATCTTTAAATGTTTTATCTTGAAATTATTTTTTAAACTGCCTCAGGTCTCTTTTAGAATAGAAAGTGTATTACATCATAATACGAATAGATACTTATGACATACAATTAAATAAAAAGATCAGGATATAAAATCATATATATAGTCTCATCATTTCTATGTTGGAGGGAATCTGATGGTATAGAAAAGAAAGCTAAGAGGCAAGACACCAAAATTTTAATAATAACTGCGATCAGGGGATGAGATTATGGATAATGCTTTTCTGCTTTTCTCTATATTCTAAGTTTGCTTTCATTTCTGCTAATTATTTTTTATTCACCTGATAGGGGATGGAAAAGCCCACTCTCATTTCTAGAAAGCAGTTCTAGAGAAGATTCTCATTTGTCAGATGCAGATAAACTCAAGGCTGTTGAAACATGTTGTCCTGAGAGCTTCACAGCCAAAGTATTCCTTAGAGAGATTTAGCTCCACCTTAAAAGATTCAGGATGAGCGGAAAACAACAAAAACATAACACTCAAATTCTGTAATAAAAATAGAGTTGTAGTAGGTGTTGACTGGAATAGCTCAGATCAATAAGAAGGACATGAGATCATATCTGTATTTGTTTTCTCTAATAACTTGCCTTTTAGACTGTCAGTATTATTATATTTAGCTGTATTTACAGAGTATCTGCTTTGAATTATGAAAGAATCATGGTGTAGGGAAAAGGCTCTAGGTTCTCAGTTTCCTTGAGAAGTATACCATTTATAAATAATTCAGTCATCATTGCTTTTTTGGAGGTAACATATATTAACTTCAGGTAAAATATTAGAGCAAATACGTAATTCTTTAAGGACTGCATTTAATACTGAGTTCTTTAAAATAGAAAAATGGGCCAACAAGAATAGGTGGGATTCAGTGGCATGTCTGGATGGTTTCTGCATTGCTTACTCCTCACCTTTGTAGCTGTCCTGACAGGTATGCTGAGACAAGCAAACAAGTAATTTGTTTAGGATGTGGAGCAATCGGTTGTATTCAAAACCCTGGAGGCCTAAAGAGGACCTTTACTCTGGCAAGACTTGAAATTCACCACACAGCAGTCAGCAGTTTATGCATTTCCTAAGACTTTTGGCTCTTAGACCTGGCTATGTATTAGAATGACTTGGAGACCTTTTTAAAAATAGCAATACCTGGGCCTTGCCCAGACCTATTCTGAGTGAATTTGTATAAGATGAGGCCTCAAAGTGGGTGTTTTTAAAAAGTTGGTCAAATTTCTAATTTGCACCTGGGATGAATAATCATTATAGCCATGAGCACATTACTCAGTGTGTGCAGGGAAGCTGCTATTAGTATATTCTGATCATAACAGTATAGGGGCACCTGGCTGGCTCAGTTGATAGAGCATGCGACTCTTGATCTTGAGGTTGTCAGTTCAAGTCCCATGTTGGGTGTAGAGATTACTTAACAATAAAATCTTTCTTGAAAAAAACCAATCTATAACACAATCTGCATGCATTAGATCAAGCAGAGCCTTAAGCATGTATGCACATGTCGGCCGGTTAGAGGGGAGGCGATTGCATGTTTGTTCTTCATTTAATGCCCAGCCTTGGATACCACCTTGCTTTATTTTCTGGGTAGGAGCTTTGACATATTTATCAGGAAGAAGCTGGCAATGTATTTTATAGATAATCATTGCTTCTCACATCTCTACAACATATGACCAGCAGAAAAACAAAGCTATTGAATGCATGAGCCAGGACTTGACAGTGCTGCTAGAGCTCTTGGCCTGATGGCTAGCTATGCTAACTTGCCTTAGTAAAGTTATCTTAATCGGGGCTCCCTCTGTTTCCTCATGTGACTTTTTCTATAACAGTTGTGGGTGATGCTACCCCTGTCTAATATTTGTGACCCAGTAAAGCTGCTCTGCAGAAAGCTGCCGAGGACATATCACCTCCAGGTAATATAAAGGACCTATCACCTCCAGCTCATATAAAGGTAAAGTGGTCTTTATAACAGGAAAGGAGAGCATGTTACTACTGTGCATACAAACTCTTGAGTCATTCCGTGTTGCCTTCATGTGCTCTAAGTCCATGTGTTGCCTTGTCCGTCCTACCTGGTCAGATTTAAAGTCCTGCCATTCCTCCTCTGCCCCCTCCTTCCTTCCTTCCTACAAGGTTGAATTGGGAAAAATAGTTGCTCACTTCCTAGGCTTGTGAGCATCAAATGAGAAATCCTGAAATGTGCCTAGAATGTAGTAAGAGCTCTGCCACAAGACTAAACACACACGCTGCCTCCCTGAAATAAACATCGCAACAACAATAGATCTACTCTTGTCATCATGAAGCAGTTGCCTGCTTCTTCCTTCATATTCCGGTAGCATAATGAGCATATCTCTGTTTAAAGGCTTATCACATTGTGTTGCAGTTGATGGTTTGCCATTCTGCTTAATAGCATAGGACCTGACATACAAAAGGTACATTATTAATGTTTTATGAAATCAAGTGCCATTGATGTAAGATTTTCAAGGAGTGATAATTTTGTTCGTTTGTTTTTGGTCAGCCATCTGTTTTCTTTAACATGCTCAGACCCTCAAATATTCAATGAATGACCGAATGGTTCCCTTTTTAAAAAAATTTTTATTTTTTTAAAGATTTTATTTATTTATTTGAGAGAGAGAGAGCGCATGCGAGAGACCACAAGCTGGGTGAAGGGTAGAGGGAGAAGCAGACTCCCTGCTAAGCAGGTAGCCTGATGCGGGACTCGATTCTGGGACTCAGGGGTCATGATCTGAGCTGAAGGCAGATGCTTAACCGACTGATCCACCCAGGAGCCCCGAATGGTCCGCTTTAGAACCAAGAACTGATAAGAACTATGAATGCAGTTCACAAAGTGCTCCTAACTGGTTCATAGATGGTTCAAATCTTTGAACCTTAGCTTTCTAAGACCTTTCTCCATAAAATTAATCTCTAACTGTATCCAAAATTAACACAGAAAAGTTTAAACTAGATTGGAAAATCACTGTAATTAGTCTCCCTTAGCACTGTAGTTGAAATTTAGTTGCTAAATCTATTTCATTGAAAAGGAGTGGATTATCAAGGCACATCTGTTTTAATTTTTCTCTTTTAACAAGGTCAATAGTGTAAGTAGGTCAGTGCTGAATGTGGTTGCCAGAGTTTGATATTATAGGTTTCTATTGTGTAGCTGTTAGTTTTTCTTTTATGAAAATAGACGTGTTAGAGGATGGTTAGTCATTCACATTGAATTTTCAAAGTCCATCTTAGGAAATCAGGATAAATTATTGTCTTCAGCTGAGTTGGCAGTGAGCAAATTGTGAGCATGCATCTAGCCCATTCCTCTCAGAGCCTGGTGCTTGCCTAGTGTTCTAGAATAAATTCCTAAATCCCTCAGGTTATGTCCTTGGGACCCAATCTGGTGAAAAGCTAGATCTAAAGAGTTACTGTTATAACATTTATTCAGTAAGTGTTTATTGAATTTCTACCACATGCTGGATAATTTGATTGGTTAAGCAAAAGGATTAATTTGGGAATTCCTGGCACCATGGGTTGGGGGGAGGTGAGCTCTATGGGACTGAGTGCTTTATGTGGTACTTCCTACATTTCAGCACATGATCACGGCCCACGGTATTCACTGAGAGCACCTCAAGCCCTGCTGCTGGTTAGCATTTTTACACTGTTTACTTAACTTTCCTTCTTCCTTCTTTCCTTCCTTTGTAGTTACTCTGTCTGTCTTCCATCTTAGATTCTCAGATCACCAACTGTATAAGGGCAGGAACCATGTATATATATTGCTTTCTGTTTTATCCATGCTGGGCAGGCGTTGCATGCTAGTGTTATTCAGAATAGGGATATGCTCTGGTTCTAGATTTGCAAGTTCATTTCCCTCCACTAATGGCTTCTTTACATTCAGACACAGACTTAGAGTACAAAAAATATGAAAAAGGGGATTAGCCCAGGTCCAAAAGGGAGTTAGTTGATGGCTACAGTGAATACTCCAGTCGATGTTTGGTACATGCTGATGAAGTTCTGGCAAAGTGAGAATGTTCTGAGAACCTATAGATCCTCAGAAATACTGGTCTGAACTTGTTTGGTTAGAGGAAAAATAACCAGGTGAGTACGTGGTTTTTCAGAGGCTTGGCTGGATGTAATCTTGACTCGTTATGAGCGACAAGGCATTTAGGTGCCAGGCTATCGGGTGACCACAGTGAAGGATTTGAGCTGTATCTTAACAGTGAAGTTGTTTCAGAGGCCAGGATGCTTAGTAAAAGGAAACCATCAATTTTTTAAAATACAAGGTTTAAAACTAAACATACACTTGGATTTCAAATATAGCATTGACATCTGAATGTATCCTGCTGTATGTAATCAAGTTGCAGCAGCCTGTTTTATATCTCTGTAGATAAAAGATACATCTTGTAGCTAGCAACCACTTGATGGGAGAGCCTATGACTGAAGAATGTACTATTTTAAAAGATTATTTGGTTTGGTAGTTTTCAGAGTCCCAGAAGGTAGGTATTCCAAGGACCCTCTTATTAAGATACAATTTAAGTGATTGTTGAAGAAAAGGCAACTGGAATGCTAGGAAGGGATATTAGTAGCTTTCATAATCAAGACTGGATCTATAGAGGCTCAACTAATTGTTCCCACTGTGAAGTAGGACCAGGCCTCCTGAACTGTGGTCCAACTCAGGTGGGAGCCCAGTCTGCTGATGGAAGGCATCCAGTCTGCCTCCTTAGATGGCCAGTAGAAGACTGACAAGAAAAGGTGACTGACTTCGCAATCTCAGGCCAGACTGCAGAGTTCACACTCAGATACTTCTCATGAGAGATTGACTATGACAGAAGCAGGGGCCAGAGTAAATAACTGCTGATGGGCAGCAGTCGGATCAACGGAACACTGTTCGTGTAGGCTGCTATTTAGGGACCCAGGATGACTTCATTATTCAAAATTCTTTCCTGTGATGATTTTGATTTATTAAAATTGATCTACATTTCCAATATTCCAATAATTTATATTATGTTATATAAGACAAAGAAATAAAATTATACTTTGATTACAAAATACTCCACACGCTATGAAGAAACTACACACCCCACTAAACTCCCACTAAACACTCACAATTTTATGCAATGATTATTCATTTTTCAAGCATTAGTCATCCACATTCAAAGGGTTAGCTTCTATAAAGAGAAGTTCTTTTTTTCTTTCTTTCTTTTTTCCTTTCTTTCTTTTTTTTTCCTTTCTTAGAATGCTTGAGGTTTTCTCCAGCAATTAAAAATAAAGCATAAAAATGATCTTGGCCTAGCAATTTCGATAAAGGAAAAATGTGCTGAGGTTCAACTATATCATCCAAAGGATATTAGCAGCAATACTCTTCTGAAGTACACATAAAAACACATACAGCACCTTTCATTAAGTCACATGGCATTGACAATAACTTTTAACTTGTGTTTGCTCCAAAGTTTAAAAGAGAATCAGAAAAATATTTAATCTATTCAGTTCTTTTCATCTTGTGCCAAAATATATCTTGGAATTTCAGTGAGTCAAGCTAGTTGAATAAAAAGAAAAGATCAAAGACAACATTTAGAATGTGGGTAGGAAACAAATAGAGGAATTTAAATAATATCCAAAATAAACAAGTGGGCATTTTTATATAGGACACAACAGCATAGGCAGTAACTGCCAGACACGGCCAGAACTGTGTGTCAGGAAATATTTAAGTACAAATGAGATCAGAAAGATTACACTGGGTATGTAGCACATCTCCAAGCACTGGCAACACTTGTTCTTCTACTCCAATAGATCTATCCGTGATGAACTTTGGCGGTGAACTACTTGGGGTCTATCCTCTTGGCTAGAAATTTAAGTGACGCTGCACCATGCTATCACCGGCAGAGAGATCTAGCATGGGGATTGTGGGAGCTGTCATTGATTGTTAAGACAGGTCCAGTTCAGGGACACTATTTTTCTATGGTGCCCACCAACAGGTGTTTCTGTCTTCTTAAGGGATAGCCAACTAACCAAAGTAAACTAGAAGCTAGTGTTTGTTATAGATAATTGTTTGTCAGCATCAAATGATTTTCTAGGAAAATTAAGTTGTTTATTTATCTGAATTCCCAAATAATATTGCAAAGGAGTTTGTATTTTTCTTATAGCATTCATTTTATTCTGTTCTGTTTTGTATTATATTTACTTGTTTACACATAATGTGTCTTCACCTAGATTCTAAATGAATTGCAAGTGAACATCTGAGTAATTCACACTTGTGTTCTCCATGGTTGGGGCATCATTCTTGCAGGTTTCCCAGGCCCTGGGAATGGTGACTATGTCATAGGCTGGTGCTCAGGTAGGTTTGCAGAGGCTGGGCTGCAAGGTACCAGCAGTGGTGGTAGACTATTGTCTGGAGTAGTGGAAGGATATGTTACCCTAAGGAAAAATAGGAGTCATATGCAAGGAAATGACCCATAAACCTGTCCTGTGCATCATCAGATTTAAAGGCAATGAGTGTGAGTCTCCAGTCAAAAGGCTGAAGCAAGAGGTCTGGGGCTGAGGATAAGGTCATGAAACAGGATGTGAAATGGGTCAACATTGGTGATTAAGACTGGGAACAAAGCAGAGATGCCAGGGCTCAAAATTAGGGCATGTTGAAACAAAGGAGCTGACTGACCGATTTAAAGGTAAAGGTTTAGGCCAGCCAGGGATATTTGCTTCTTATTGTAGGTACATAAGGAATTTCTTCTGGATGAAACAAAGTAGTTAATTGTATAATCCACGAAGAATGATAACAAGGTGGCCTAACCCCAACCCTAATAACCTCTTGACTGAGTGAAGCAAAATAGTTTGATAAGCGTGCTTCTCATCAGATGGAAGTTTTTTGGGGATAATATTCAGCCTAGAAGCTTCTCCTATTGTACTCAGAATCAAATTCATAAAAATTCCTCCTGCTTCAGAAAAAGTATTTGGCAAGGGAAGCTTTTGGAGGAGTATTTTATGAAACATATATTGTAGGAGAGCCATGTCTTCTGACGTTATCCGTATTTGTACAGTCATATAGTACCTTGTATTTTCCAAAGATGGTCTTCACAATATATGCCATCTCATATGCAGTTTCTACACTGTGAGACTGACAAGTCTTCCATCAGTTGGGGAAGGGTTCATATTTCCTCCCTTTGAACTGGGAAGACCTTTGTAACTGCCTTAACTAATTGAGTGCAGCTGAGTGGTGCTGCGTGACTTCACAGGTGGGGGTGGGTCATAAAAATGTCACACGTGTTCACATTGTCCTCTAAAGACATTCACTCTCAGATATCAGCCATTATGCTGTGAGGAAGCCAAAGAGCCACATGAAGGACTATATGTAGGTGTTCTAGCCCACAGCTACAGCTAAAATCTCATCCATCCTACAGCCATCATAACCCTTGGATGTGTGAATGCGTGAGCATTCAGATGGTTCTCTTCCCAGCCAACTCATCCTTAGCTTCTTGCCCTTCTCCAGCTAATGGCCCAGGAGGCAGAGATAAGATGTTGTCAGTGACTCTGCTCACATTTCATATTTATGAGCAAAACAAATGATGTTTATTTTTTTAAACTACTAAATTTAGAGTGGTTTGTTATTTAGCAACAGATAACTGGAACAAGTTACAAATAGAAACAATTATAGTTCATGGTATAGAAATACCACTTTGATGAGGACGATTCGAGGCTACTCTCATGAACTTGGTTTCATTTTTTTCTATGCTCTTACCAAGGGAGCAGATTTATCATATGAATGTAATATTTTTTTCATATTTGATTAATGTTTATTTCAAAATAAGAAAAAAATGTTAGCAACAAATTATGCTTACAATGTAAAATTTATTTCTAAAAATGACTACTGTGTATTAAAAAGTATTATTTTTGCTCTCTGAAAATCATTGAACAAACTGGGTTGATGATAATACAAATACAAATCTTAGGCAGAAGTTTTTATTATACTTTACATGGACAGGGACAAAATGCTGTCCCTAAACACTAGTTTTTTTCCAGAAATATAATTTGCTAATGTAGAGATGTCAGAACAAACGACTATTGGAAATGACAGCTTATAATTCAATGTAGCACTAATTTGAGTATTTTAAAAACTTAATTATTCATTCAAAGGAAATCTCCAATTTCCTGTGAATGTCTTCCATATCAAGAACAGTGAACATTTCCATTATAACATCTTGGGTTAAAAAAAAAAAAAAAGGAAGCATCTAACGTTTATGTTTTAATTGAGTTAAATGCCTAAGCCTTCAGTGATATTGCATGTAATATGCCAGGGAAAATAAAAATATCCTCAGATGAAAGAAGTGCTAATAAGGCCCGCTTAAAATGTTCCTGAAATAACTAGGTATGGTGCATTTGAGCAATTATTCTTTAAAAATCTAAAAGATTATCCATTTCAATTTGACTAAAATGACAACTGAAAATGACTGCAAGCTTCCAAAAAGAGTTACAATATAATCAACATGGCACTTGAGAAAGATGATTAATAATAGCATTGCATGTGTAAAACAGAGTAGTGGTTCTCAAGAAAGTGAGTTTGGAGGGGATGCACACAGGACTTGGGTAAACTTGTTCCCTGGAGAATCAGAAACATCTCTCTCCTATCCTCCTTTAACTTCCCAACCTCCACTAAATCGGCAGAGTAGTGGGGAATGCTGGGAACTTGAAAAGGTTTGGGCCAGGTTGTGGGAAGAGAAATTGAAGGACAGAACAAAGAAATACGGATTACAAAAAAAGACTTGGCAGGAATGGGATTTTTATTTGGATATAGTAACTACAATGAGAGTTTAGTTAAGAGCTTGAGGGAGACACGGAGAAAATGGGGTATAAGAATGAGAGAGGAAAAAATTATGTTGGGCTACTTTATTTTAAAAAGCCTTTTATATCTGAGCAATGAATTGTTTAAACTTAAAGAATTGATTTTGTGGATAAGTTGATATTTTTATATTTCAGTGTAACCTGGTTCATCTTCATATACTGAGAAGCTCAACATAATTTCCATACAGATTTTTTACTTTGACTTATGCTATTTAATGTGACAGAATGAGTCATTTTCCATTGAAATATGAAAATGTTGGTTTAGAGCATAAGAAATAATATTTTAAGGGTTGCTAATTTATTCTTGGTAATGTTCTTTTTACATTAGTAAGTACATCAGTTTTTTAAAAAATAGAAATGCTATATTAACTTCTAAAAAAATCCTATGAACTACTTTTGATAGACATATTTTTCTTAAGAATGTAGCTGTGGCATACATAATGGTTTGCTATCAGACCTCATTTGTTACCCTTGCTGCCTTTGACCTTCTCAGTTTTTCTAGGTTTATATCCTTCCCACCCACCCGTGGGCTGGTTCATCCCTTCATCTTCTGTTTACCTCCTTAATCAGTCCCTATGCACCCCATAATCCCTGACAGCTGACCGACAACCCCACTATGGTTACTATGGGAAAATACTGTAGGTATGTATTTTTGTCTGGTGTGAAGAGCATAATCTCACCCATTAACTCCATTAACTGCAATTTTTAGGAGTGTGTCTAATTCAAATCAAGATGAAGTTCATAAATACCCTTTGCAGACTGGATGGAGAGGCATAATTGAAGGCTCTGCAATAACTAATATAGAAAGGTTTACATAGTTAGCCTAGATCCCTGTTTTACAGAAATGAGTATTTTAAAACCCAGCATTCAGAGGGGGTGCTATGTGGTTGGGCTCTGTTTAACTTTGCTACCAATCAGTGTTTCAGTGTTAAGGAAGTCTATCCCCCAAAGAAGTGCTTAGTCTCTAAATGTCAAAACATTCTCCTTTTCGAAAGAACCGTTTCTTTTGTGTGCAAAAGGTCTTCCTCTGACTCACTCAGTGTGTTCTCCTTAGCATTAAAAAATAAACAGAAGCGACATATCCTTAAAATAGCTATCTGAACTTGAGTCACCTGTGCATCCCTGAAGCTCTCTAAATGAATGAACTGTCAAACATCACACAGCGGTGGGAATTAAAACTGCTGCACTTAAGGTATTAGAGACAATACAGGGCTTCTTCAGGGCAGTGTGTCTGCCAGAGTTCACACAGCTGCTGTGTCTCCACATTTCTCCCAGTGTATTAAAACATTCCCTTTGAATAACACAGGCTCTATGCTACATTACTTAACCTCCGGGTGATGTGAAGCCTTCAGACCATCATCCAATTAGAGCTGACACTCTTCTAGCTAGCTACTGTATCTGGAAGAAGAACAAAGGGGGAATGTAAGAAAAAGACGTCTTTTCAAAGTTCGATTGGAGCAATGAACAAAGATTAATCATGCCTTTGTAGAGCTGTGAGCATTTATTAACGGAGCATTTTAGTTCGATGCACTGTTTATTTATTTTTGCTGAAAAGCTGTAATGTTGTTTTCCAAACTGCCTAGCCTTACTTACATCTCTGACTTACTGTAACAGAGATGCTGCTTTTCCTCTGTCCCTCGTTCCCCAACCTCAAAACTTGGTAGCAATTAAAAGTTTGCTTTTCCTGCCTCCTCCTTGCAAATTTCCCTTTCACTGACTCTATGGTTATAGCCAGTAGTGACCAGAGATACCAAAGCCCCTCTTCTCTGCTGGAGCCCCAAGTGAAGGCAGTGGAATAACCATCCCCCATCTTACCCTACCATCCCGCTTCAGCAGATTAATATTGTAGGCGAAGCTTTTATATGCAAAGTTAGGAAATTCTCAGGAGAAAATGACAATAGAGGTGAAGTTCTACCTCACTCGGACACATTATTTTTACACTAGCTCTTCAAGTGACTCTGCACAAATCTTTCTCTTGGGACCCCTCCTGCCTTTCCACAAGAGTAGACATGATTCTTCATTTCTTTCTGAGCTCTCCATTTTAAGTAAGACCCTGGACTTCGGCCAGATGAAAGCTGATACTCATTTCTGTGCTGTCTCACAGGCTCCTGGCAAATAACCTGCTCTCTTTTTCGAGGAAGGGTGGAAATGAATTCTCCACTTCCTGTCCACTCTTCCTGTGGCCCTACTAGTGTCCTTGACTTGATGATCTAGTTGAGTAAGCACTTCTCTTCAAGGGAAACCTAAGTGTGTGTGTGTGTGTTTGTTTTGGGGCAATGTAGCTGTTCCATTGTGAGGAAAGATCTTTTCTCTCTTTGCGGGGTCTGCCTTGCCCTCGTCCTCTAGGGACAGTGGCACCACTTGACTGGGCTAAGAAACTCTCAGCTCCTTTCAGTTCCAAGATGCAGTGACATCCTGTGAACACACGCTTATTAAATAGATACTCTCTTTGTTACCCCAGGAATGTCTCCTGAGCTGATTAAAGTCTTCTGGCGGAAAATCTGATGAGATAGAAAATAAAGTGTTTGCTTATTTCATCTGCTGTGTTTCTCGCTTTCTGCACTTGAACTCTCCACCTCTCCTGGTGGGTACTTGTGGTCTCCTGAACATACTCAGTTTCCACCTTCATAATCTGTACTCATTCTAACACTAACGTGGTCTTCCATACTCAAGTCATTCCACAGAGAGGTTCCCTCTTCCTTAGAAGACCTTTCTTTCTTCCTCATGCCTGCAGTGGTCCCGTTCATTACACGTATCCTTGCTCAGCACAAATTTGTCTCTGGTTTTTGGCATTCATTTTGTATTAGTCTACTTGGTCTGCCACAAAAAATACCACAGACTGCATGGCTTAAAAAACAGATTAATTTTCTCACGGTTCTTTAGGCTTGAAGTCCCAGAAGAACATTTGGCAGGGTTTGGTTCCCAGTGAGAACCCTCTTCCTGGCTTGCAGATGTCTGTCTTCTCAAATGCATCCCCACGCGTTTTCCTCTGTGCACACATGGAGTGAGAGAGAGTTCTCTGCTATCTCATAAAAACACTAATGCTATCTGATCCAGGCCCCACCCTTGGGACTTCATTTAAACTTAATTACTTTCTTAAGGGCCCCTCTCCAAATATAGGCACCCAGGGGGTTAGGGCCTTAACATATGAATTTGGGGGAGGCACAAGTATTCACTCCATAACACGTTCATTTTGCTTTGTGTTTATAGTTAACATATATGCATGTATATAAATATAAATATATATATACACACATATATCATCAGCACATTGTAAGCTCTTGCAAATGTGTCTTACACATTTATACTTTGCTTTTTGTTGGTACTGAATTCATGTTTTCTGATTGACAAAATATATTCAGATATGAGCCTTTCACATGCTAATTTTCACGTTGGCTTTCTAGTATACGTTATTTAATTTAAAAAATCCCCACTTCCAAGGCTGCTTTAAAATTCTAGATGATTCTTTAGGAAAAAAAAAAAACTGTTGGAAAATCTCTGCCTTCTCTAAACTTGAAGGTTTGGAAATGTCAAGAATTTTCTTTTTCAAAGATCTATTTTTGTTCACATCCATTATATGAGTTAAAGAATTTCTTAGATCAGTTCTCTTAACTTTTTCTTTTTTTCCTTATAATTTTGAGTTTCAGTGATTTGGGTCAAAAAATACTTCTCTGTATAATATTTTTGTTGTTTCATGCTAGATCACATGCTTACCTTTGATTTTCTGATAGGTCTTGTAATCTTGAATATAGTAACACTATAGGTGTATTCTAAATTTGAAGACTGAAAAATATTGAATGAAATACATCATATAGTTTTTCTGTTGGCACTAAGTAGACATATAGCACAGTAATTCATACTTTTTGTCATTGTGAAAGAAGACTCTCTGGAACTATTTTGCAAATGCTTCCTGTTTCTTTTCCAATAAGTACACATTTTACTTCCTAATGTTCATATAGCATCTAGCTTGTCAGAAAGCAGTTTATCTTAACTTCACATGAGTTTTTCTTAATTTAATTAAGTATATTTCATATAAAGATTGTATTTTGACAAGGCTAATCATTAAAATTACACTGGATGTTCTATATAAAGGCACTGCCTGCAAATACTGATTATAACGTTGTAAGCAAAAGAAGAAAAAGTAAAAACAATGTGGATAATTGCCATTTAAATTCTTAATTTCAGAATTTTTTAATCTCAGAAAGGGAAATATTTTGGGTAATACATTAGGTCAAACCTAAATTGATGGAATTACTCAGCTGACTGAATTCTTAGCTTGAGCAAACCTCCCATGACTTCATTTTATTTCTTTTTAGAATTTGTGTTGTATCTTTGTAGGAAAATAATTCGTGGATTGTCTAGGACAATTCCAGAATTTTATTTAAGAGATCATTTTGGTTATTGCCATAAATTTTGGTCTCTAGCTTTTAAAAGGAACCAAATCTCAGAAGAATCTGCTGGCAGGATTAACATTCATACTATGCAGTGAATTCATATGTCTTCATATGTGTTTCAAGAGAGACGACATTGTTTAATCATTGTTTCTACCTGTCCGGAATCACTAACCTTTAATTTATACCTCACTACATGAAGGAAGTTAATAGTCAGAAGTATATATGATATAAATGTCAGGAAAGAAGGATCAAATTTTTCCATTAATGGATATATCTGTAATATATTTAATACTGCAATTTTGTGCACAATATTGCTATTGATTTCTTTCAAATAGAGAGGTAAGATCACAAACTATTCAGTATTTAAAGATTGATAGTAAAAAAGACAGATATGTAAGTCATTATGACGATGAGATATTAAGTGTGGAATTCTAGTTACTGGACTGATGGGGAAAGAAATCTGATAGAGTAAAAAAGTAATTATTATAAAATTGTTGATAGTATAGGTAAATGACTTGTCCCTAAAATTAAAAAGTCAAACTTAGTTAATTATATCTTAGCTAATAAAAATTGCAGTGATAAGGTTTATAGATTGGTGAAAAATTAATGAACACTTTAATGATTTTTCTAGTAAATTATGTAAGTCAGAAGTAACTTAATAAGTAGTGTGAAAGTGTTTAGAAGAGATTAGATTTATTGAGATACAAAATAATGCTAGAAATAGGGAAACTATTTCTGTATAGGAGGAATTTAAAATTAAATCTGCCTTATTAGGTTGTATCTCATTGTCTAAAACAGTCTAGTACAAGGTAGCATTTAATAAATTATTGCATTAATTATGCAATTAATTATTACCTACATTAATATTCGAATTAGGCACCGTATGAAAATAAAGGGGGTGTGTGTGTGTATGTGCGTGTAACCAAGGACTATAGGCAACAATTTAAAGCGGTGAATTTTTTTAAAAAAATATGAGAACATTTAAAATGAGATCTACCCTTTTAACAAATGTTTAAGTGTACAGTACAGTGTTATTAACTATAGTCAAAATGTTGTATAGCAGGTCTCTTAAGCTTATTTATCTCATGGAACTGATACGGTATACCCATTGAATAGCAACTCCCAATTTCCTCTTTCCCTCAGCTCCTAGAAACTGCCATTCTATTTTCTGCTTTATGAATTTGGCTGTTTTACATACTTCAAGTAAGTGGTATCATGTAGTTATTTGTCCATCTGTGACAGTCTTATTTTACTTAGCATAATGTCTTCTAGCTTCATCCATATTGTCACATATTGCAGGATTTCTTTTTTTTTTATAAAGGCTAAATAATATTCCATCGTATGTATATATCACATTAAAAAAAAATCCATTCATCCATTGATGGCCATTAGGTTGTTCCTGCATCTTGACTATTGTGAATAATGGAACAATGAACATGAGACTGCATATAACTCTGAGATTCTGATTTTAATTTATTTTGAATAAATACCCAGAAGTGGGATTGCAGGGTCATATGGTAATTCTAATTTTAATTTTTGGGGGAACCTCCATACTGTTTTCCATAGCAGCTGCACCGTTTTACATTCCCTCCAATAGTGTCGAAGGGTTTCAATTTTTCCACGTCCTTGACAATACTTGTTACCTTTTGTTTTCTGAAAATGGTCATTCTAAGAGGTTAGAGTTAATATCTCATTGGGGTTTAGTTTGCATTTCCATGATGATTAGTGATACTGAGCATCTTTTTATGTACCTGTTGGCTATTTGCATGTTTTCTTTGGAAAAATGTCTATTTAAATCTTTTGCTCATTTTTAAATCAGGTTATTATTATTACTATTATTATTATTTACAATAGAGTTGCAAGAATTCCTTATATATTTTGGATACAAACCCCTCATCAGATACATGGTTCACAAATATTTTCACCCATTCTATAAGTTTTCACTCTGTTAACTGTTTTCTTTGCTGTGCAGGAGCTCTTTAGTTTTACGTAGTCCCACCTCTTTACTTTTGCTTTTGCTGCCTGTGCTTTTGGTGTTACATTCAGGAAGTCATTGCCAAGACCAATGTCATTAAGCATTTCTCCTATGTTTTTTTCCCTAGGAGTTCTACAGTTTCAGGTCTTACATTTAAACCTTTAATCTATTTTGAATTGATTTTTGTGTATGGTGTAAGATAACGATCCAATATCATTCTTTTGCATGTGGATATCCAGTTTTCCCAGCATTATTTGTTGAAGGCATATCTTTTTCCCGTTGGGTGCTTTGGGACTCTTATCAAAGATCAGTTGACTGTATGTATGAGTTTACTTCTGGGCTTTCTATTCTGTTCTATTGGTTTATATGTCTGTCTTTATGCCAGTACCATACCATTTTGATTACTATAGTTTTTTAAATAAGTTTTGAAATCAGGAAGTGTGAGGCCTCCAGGTTTGTTCTTCTTTTTCAAGATAGATAATTTTGACTACTTAGGTTTCTTTATGGTTCCATATGAATTTAGGATTGCCTTTTATATTTGTGTAAAAAAAAGCCATTGGAATTTTGATAGGGATTGCATTGAATCTGTAGATCACTTTGGGTGGTACAGACATTTTAACAATATTAAGTGTTTCAATCAGGAACATGGTTTGTCTTTCTATTTGTGTCTTCTTTAACTTCCTTCATCAGTGTTTCAGTCAGTGTGCAAGTCTTTAGCTTCCTTCATTAAGTTTATTCTTAAGTATTTTATTCTTTTTTGGTGCAGGTGTAAATGGTATTTTCTTTATTTCCTTTTCAGATAATTTGCTGTTAGGGTGTAGAAATGCAACTTATTTTTGTATGTTGATTTTGTACTTTGCATCTTTACTGAATTTATTGAATAGTTCTGTGTGTGTGTGTGTGTGTGTGTGTGTGTGTGGTGTGAACTCTTCAGGGTTTTCTTCATATAAGATCATGTTATCTACAAACAGAGATAATTTTATTTCCTTGCTTCTGACTTATATGCCTTTTATTTCTTGTCTAACTGTTCTGGCTTGGACTTCCAGTACTGTGTTATATAGGAGTGGTTAGAGTGGGTATGGTTGTCTTGTTCCTTATCTTAGAAGGAAAGCTTTCAGTTTTTCATCAAGTATGATGCTAGCTGTAGGCTTTTCATATTTAATATGTTGTTTTCATATTACTATGTTGAAATTATTTTCTTCTTTCCTAGTATACTGAATTTTTATCATGAATGAATATTGTATTTTGTCAAATTTGTTTTCTGCAGCTATTGAGATAATCTTATTATTTTTTATCTTTCATTCTGTCAATGTGTTGTATCACATTAATTGTATCCTCGTGTCCCAAGGATAAATTGCACTTGGTCATGTTATATGATTGTTTGAACGTATCGTTGAATTTGGTGTGCTAGTATTTTGTTGAAGATTTTTACGTCCATGCTCATCACAGATATTGGCTTATAACTTTCTTTTCTTGTAGTGTCCTTATCAGACTTTGATATGATAGTAATGCTAACACTCCAAAATGAGTTTGAAAGTGTTTCCTCCTTTTCAATTTATTGAAGAGTTTGAGAAGGATTGGCATTAATTCTTCTTTAACTGTTTAGTAGAATTCATCTATGAAGCCCTCTCATTTTGGGCTTTTTTTTTGGGGGGAGGGGAGGTTTTCTTATTACTGATTCATCTCTTTACTAGTTATACATCTGTTCAGACTTTCTTTTTCTTCATGTTTCAATCTTGATAGGTTGTATGTTTAGGAATTTATCCACTTATTCTAGGTTATCCAATTTGATGATATATAGATTTTCATAATAGTCTCTACTCTCTTTTTGTTAGCATTTCCACTCTAATCTTTGTTATTTCCTTCCTTCTGCTGACTTTGAGCTTCGTTTGGTCTTCTCTTCTAGTTTACAGTGTGAAGTTGGATTGTTTATTGAGGTATTTCTTCTTAATGTAGGTGTTTATTGTCATCAGCTTCCTTTTTAGTACTGCTTTTCCTGCATCTCATAGGTTTGGGTATGTTGTGTTTTCATTTTTGTTTGTCTGAAGGTATTTTCTACTTTCTCTTTTGATTTCTTCTTTGACATACTATTCGGAGTGTGCTGTTTCATTTCTACATGTTGTGAAATTTCCAGTTTTCCTTCCACTGTTAATTTCTGGCTTCTTTCAGTTGTGGTTAGAAAAGATATTGCATATGATTTCAGTATTTTAAAATTTGTTAAGACTTGTTTTGTGACTTAACATGTGATCTATACTGAAGAAAGTTCTGTGTTCACTTTAGAAAAATATAAATTCTCTTGCTATTGGGTGGAATGTTCTATACATGTCTATTGGGTCCATTTTGTCTTTAAGGTGATCAAATTTTATTTTCGTACTTTGGACCTCTCTCACTATTTCTTTCTCCCTTTCCCTAAAAAGGATATTTATGATGTCTTTTACCTGTTCAAAACATAAATCCTCCGCACACACATACTTAAGCATCTCTAAAAGTTCATTTTCCCCCCTCCAAAAATGTCTCATATTTCCAGCTTAAATTTCCATTCCCTTTATTCTAGTTAAAATACTCATCAGTATAGCTGAATTCCTGGGCTAGATAATGTTATGACTATTATATATAATAAGAACTGGTTTAAGTCTCCCAGTCTATTTGCATATTTTGGGACTGAAAATGGGAGAAGATACTTACCTAGTTTCACTCAGTTTTGTCACCAAAAGTTTTCTCAGTAATTAGGTAGGGCTCTCAGGGTCCAGGGATTTAATGCATACCCACATACACATGTACAGGGCTGTTCATTGTCCGAGCATAACTATCCAATCTCTTTTATTTGATGTTATCAGAGAAATAAAAGTGTGCATAACGTAAATGTATTTACCCCTTTCTACCAAATGTACTGAGTTTTGTCATTGTCTATATAGATGATTATAAAAAGTATAGACATCCAGTTTTTGCAAATAAAATTGTAAGGAATTTTAAGGTATAAATGCAAATTTTGCAGGCAACTTCACTCTGTGGAAAGTGATGTTGGAGAACTGCTGTAATCACATGCAAAGCCTTTGATATTGAGAGTCTGGCAGAGTTACACACATTAACAATTGAAATAAAAAGTGACAAACAGGGGCACCTGGGTGGCTCAATTGGTTAAGCGTGTGCCTTCGGCTCAGGTCATGATCCCAGGATTCTGGGATCAAGCCACGCATTGGGCTCCCTGCTCAGCGGGGAGTCTCCTTCTCCCTCTCCCTCTGCTACTCCCCCTGCTTGTTCTCCCTCTCTCTCTCTGTCAAATAAATAAATACAATATTAAAAAAAGAAGTGACAAACATGATGACTGAATAAGTTCTTCAAAAGAGAATGATTTAAATTTCAAAGGATTAAGAAAGATCCTTTTGGAATATGGATGGATCTTTGAATAATACTGTAGAAAACAACCCTTTTATATGATTCTGCTGTTGAAAACATAGGCAATTTTGTGTGAATAATGAAACATTTTTAAAAAACTCAGTTATGATGGATTAATTTCTTGGTAAATTTTAAGAATTGGCATATGGTTGTAAACATATCCTTTATTTCATTAAATAGAAATAAACTTATTTTGAAATTTAAAAATTTTATATTTCAAAGTAAAGTCTCATTCATATATATTTTTTATTGCCTATATAAAATTTTGCCCTGGTTTTAAGGTGGCTTACTTAAGGGTCTTTTCCTTTGACACTATGAAAATTTAATAACTCTATGTGAGCCAATGTGTGTGTAGTAGGTATGTAGGTAAAAACCATTTTGTCAAAAAAGAATAATTTCTTGATTTGTCTGTACAGTGAATAGTCTGTCACTGCCAGTACATTTTCTGTATATCTATAATTAAATAATGTCTTTTGTAACAGTGGATGGGTATGTCTGTTCAATCACTTTCATATGATAAGGAACTTACGTAACTCAAGCAAAAAACCCTAATAATCTGCTTTTAAAATGGTCAAAGGACCTGAATAGACATTTTTCCAAAGAAGACATACAGATGACCAACAGGTTCATGAGAAGGTGCTCAACACCACAAATCATGAGGTAAATGCAAATCAAAACCACTAAGAGATGTTACTTCACATCTGTTAGGATAATTTTTATCAGAAAGACAGCAGATAATGAGTATTGGTAAGCATGTGGAAGGGAGGGAGGGAAACTTTATATGAAATTACTGGGAATGTAAATTAGTACAGCCACTATGGAAAACAGTATGAAGGTTTCTCAAAAAATTAAAAATAGAACTACCCTATGGCCCAGGAATTCCACTTCTGGGCATTTATCTAAAATAATTGAAATTAATATCTCAGAGAGAGATCTACACTCAGATGTTTATTGCACATTATTCACAATAGCCAAGGTATGGAAACAAGCTAAGTGTCTGTCCACAGATGAACGGATAAAACATGTTATGTGCAAAATCCTAGAAGAGAACACAGGCAGCAACCTCTATGATCTTGGCTGCAGCAACTTCTTGTTGGACATGTCTCCAGAGGCGATGGAAACAAAAGCAAAAATGAACTATTGTGACTTTATCAGGATAAAAAGATTTTACACAGCAAAGGAAACAATCAATAGAACTAAAAGGCAACCTACAGAATGGGAGAAGATATTTGCAAATGACTTATCACATAGAAGGCTAGTATTCAAAATTTATGAAGAACTTATCCAACTCAACACTGAAAAAACAATAATCCAGTTAAGAAATGGGCAGAAGACATTTCTCCAAAGAAGACATAGAAATGGCCAACAGATGCATGAAAAGATGTTCAACATCATTTGGCATCAGGGAAGTACACACCAAAACCACGATACTACCTCACACTGGTCAAAATGGCTGAAATTAAGAACTCAGGAAACAACAGATATTGGTGAGGTTGCAGAGAAAGGGAAACCCTCTTACTCTGTTGGTGGGAATGTGGTAGAGCCACTGTGGAAAACAGTATGGAGGTTCCTCAAAAAGTTAAAAATAGGACTACCCTATGACCCAATAATTGTACTTTATCCAAAGGATACAAACATAGTGATTCGAAGGGGCACATGCACCCCAATGTTTATAGCAGCAATGTTCACAATAGCCAAACTATGGAAAGAGCCCAGATGTCCATTGACAGATGAATGGATAAAGAAGATGTAGTGTATATAAATATATATAAATACACACACACACACACACACACACACACACACACACACACACGTATACACACTGGAATATTACTCAGCCATCAAAAAGAATAAAATCTTGCCATTTGCAGTGACGTGGATAGAACTAGAGGGTATTATGCTAAGTGAAATAAGTCAGCCAGAGAAAGACAAATACCATATGATTTCACTCATATGTGGGATTCAAGAAACAAAACATGAACATAGGTGAAGGGAAGGAAAAATAAAATAAGATGAAAACAGAGAGGGAGGCTAACCATAAGAGACTCTTAACTCTAAGAAACAAACTGAGGGTTGCTTCAGGGGACGTGGATGGGGGGATGGCGTAACTGGGTGATGGGCATTAAGGAGGGCACATGATTTAATGAGCACTGGGTGTTACATTGCAACTGTTGGCCTCAGGAGAAAAATGACATATGTAGCAGTGTTCCAAGAGAACACCTTGTAAAAGTTGTAAAGGCAGCATGACCAGGAAAATGGAGGTAGGTATCTTATTCCCCAGTTGGATGCTTATGCATGAGACTTAATGACCTGCCCTGTGTGCCTTTTTGGAGTGCATGTGAGGAAGATAATTCAAGGATAGTTGGGGGAGAGAGTTAGAGGAGTAAAGCTGTCTTTCACTCTCAGTTTTTTATTGGACTGAGATGTGCTCTTTTTTAGTGGGTCAAGGGAACATCCAGGAAGGCATGTGAGATTTGGTAGTCTGGTCCATGTCCCACCTGAGAGAACTGGACTTTGGAAAGGGAACACCATTAGAAAGGTTGTGGGTGAATGCTAGAGCTGGAAGTGGAATGGAAGTGGAATTATAAGCAGCTAAACTGGAGCGAATTCTCCATGTTAGTAGACTTTTTGGTGAGGGGCCTCCCTCAGGGCCTGCTGAGAACTTGTACCAGAACCCTTGGGAGCATTTATAACTGAGGGACTGCAGCAGTAATATTATACCTTTGGCCTATTTCTGTAATCTCTCTTCCCATCCATTTCAGAAGTGCTAAAAGAAAAGGAGAGGGCAAGAGTGAAGGATAGCTGATTGGTCTCTATTCCAAGTTCCCTCCTGCTCGGGGAACAGCCAGGATGAACACGGAACTGAATGCAAGATTGAGATTTTAAAATCAATTAGACTAGACTGAAATACTTAATATTTGAAAGCAACTGGGAAACTGTAAGATCCGTCCAAGGTGTTATTAAAGGATGGGGAAAGGAAATTCAACAGAACATGTTTGAAGACAGTGAATAGAGAAAGGTAAAACCACACCATATTTGTATCCTGCTGAGTTCAAGGGCTGCTCAATAGGCCAGTTTTATGTGCATATAGAAAGCTGAGGTTACACTGTTGATTCCACGATTTTGCTTTGCTTTTCAAAATTTAACTGTGGTGTCAAAAATATTTTCCTACATTACTGAAACATCTCTCTCTCTCTTTCTATTATTTATGTGTGTTTATGTTTTGAGGTGGTTAGGAAATAAAGCCTAAACTCTCAGAGGAAAAGGGTAATCTTGCTTATCTTGCTGCTACTACTCAAAGAACAGGAAATGATCCCTGTTCCAATCCTGAATTTAGCTCTTTAGGAAGAAGATGGGAGAGAGAAAGAGAGAAGTTGAGAGAGAGAGAGAGAGGAGAGACAGACACCTAGTACCTTTCAGTGTTAGCACACTAAGATTTTTTGCATTACATGAAGGGAATTAAACATACTATTAACAGACAATGTGGTCTCTTATACACCATACTCTCTTTAATTCTCTATTTCGTCAATTTTACTATTTTAAATAAAGCTGTGTATGAACATCTCTGTGTAGAAACTTTTTCTTTATTTGGGATTATTTTTTCAGGATGTATTTCTAGAAATGAACCAGAATATATAGAACATTTTTAAAATGCTGATGTTATAGTACAAATATCCTCTTAGAAAATTTGGCTATGAAAGAAAATTAAGACAACAAAAATCATGTTAAATACCATCAGCCAGAGAAAAGCATTACTACTATTTTTTCCCAATATTTTGCCTATGCCAAAATACTTTTAAAAGTGAGGTCATGATGTATGATAAGATCTGTGAACTACTTGTCCCTACTAATATTGTATCATGAGAATTTTTCCACATTTAAATATTTTTGGAAATTTGCTTATAAAGATGAATGGGTATTTTAGTGAATTGATTTACAGAAATTCAGTTTTCTTTTTTTTTTAAGATTTTTTTTTTTTTATTCGACAGAGATAGAGACAGCCAGCGAGAGAGGGAACACAAGCAGGAGGAGGGGGAGAGGAAGAAGCAGGCTCATAGCAGAGGAGCCTGATGTGGGCTTGATCCCATAACGCCGGGATCACGCCCTGAGCCGAAGGCAGACGCTTAACCGCTGTGCCACCCAGGCGCCCCAGTTTTCTTTTTTTTAAATCATGGATGCTAAGTCTGTTTTAGTTGTTTTGGAATTATGATACTGCATTGAACATTCATGACTAAAACTTTATCACATATACCTATGATTTTTTAAAAAGTTGGATTCCTAGAAATGTAATTCCTGTATCAGAAGTTAGGACTACTTTGCTTAATTGCTTTCAAGAAGGTATCAATCTTTCAGTCCTACCAGCAATTTATGAGAGGCATATATTTATATTTTTGTTTGTACCCCGGTTGGCATTGAGAATTACCATGAAAATTTTTGCAAGTTTCATGGGGAAAAACTGATATTTTTATTTTTATTTTGATTATTAATGAGGGTGAACTTTTCATTTAATGTTTACTAGCCATGTGTGTCTTCCTTTCTGTGTTCTCTGTTCACGTTTTTTGCTCATTTAGCTATTTGATGCATTTCCATCTTAAAAGAGGAACTCATTTGCACAAATAAATCTCTAATTCGGGAACCTATGTAGGAAATATTTTCTAAGCAGAGGGAGATCTTCTTTGCTTTGGTCTACTCTTTTATGAAATGTATTCAATAAAAATAAATACTGAGCAGCTACTTGGTATAAGAAAGTTATGCATTGTAGGAAATAAACTGAAAAAAAAAATTCTGTCCCTCAAAGAGGAGGCTGTTGCGTGGCTTGAGTTTAAAATGACTAAATTTGAAGAAATCATAAATAAAATCACTAAGTCTGTTGCTTCTAAAAGCTCACTGATTTCTCATTAAGAAATTATAAAAACTAATTGAAGTACTAGAGAAAATATGAACAATAGCAAAAACGAGAATAATTACTTAAAATTCTATCACCTTAATACATCACTTTTATACTTTTTGGATAGTCTTTTGTTGTCTTTGCTTTTTGACATAGTTGTAATCAGACTCCACATAGTACTTTGTATTTTGCTCTTTTCACTTCTCATTATGACTTAACTTAGTCTTTTGTTACTAGAAACCTTTATTCTAATGACTGGATCTCTCTACAGTTTATGTAATTAAACTCATTTGGGGGTGTATATAGATTTTTCCCTTTTTTAAGTATAATTTCTTTAGATCTATTCTATGTTTATATTTCTTGACAAGTTTTTTTTCTTTTCACTTAAAAGCGTATGGTGGGCATAATCCTCAACTATTTGCATTTAGCATATGAATTTATTAGAAAAAGCTAATTGAAAAGACTTAAGGAGTGACAAAGTATGATTTTTGGAAATCATATCACTTTTTTTAGAGAGGGGGAGGGGCAGAAGGAGAGGGAAAGAGAGAATGCTAAGCAGCTTCTGCCCAGTGGGGACACCAGCGGCAGACTCTGTCTCACAACCTTGAGATTATGACCTAAGCTGAAATCAAGAAACCCCCACTATGGGGTCTCTGGGTGGCTCAGTCAGTTAAGCGACTGCCTTTGGCTCAGGGCCTGATCCCAGGGTCCTAGGATTGAGCCCCGCATAGGGCTCCCTGTTCAGTGGGGAGCCTGCTTCTCCCTCTACCTCTGCTGTTCCCCCTGCTTGTGCTTTTCTCTTGCGTGCTCTCTCCTGTCTGTCAAATAAATAAATAAAATCTTAAAAAAAAAAAAAAGAGATGCACACTTAACCGACCGAACCACCCAGGCACCCCTGCCACTTTTCGTAGGTGATGATTTGGGGGGTGGTTTCCTTGTGTACCCCAGATCATACCCCATTAATTGCTGTGTGTTGCACTGGGAGAGAGCGGTAGACTTCAGTGATATTCTCTATGTGATCTTGGCTAAATTATGCTTTTAGAGTCTCATGTTTTCATCTATAATGTATGGCTTCTAAAGCCTGCACCACATGATGTTGTTGTGAGGATTGAGTAAAATAGCATTCAGTGCCTACTACAGTATGTGCTCCAAATTGGTTCAAGGAAAATGTTAGCTTCCTCCCCCCTGCCTCCAGCTCATTTAATCTGTCTTCTTCATTCTGGCTATTTGAGAGGAAAACTGGAGCTTGGGTTGGCTTGAGGGGTTAAATTTTTAATTTTTCTTTTTCAAATTCTTGTAGGAATAAGCTCTTAATCATGGCCTTAAGTTTTCTTGAAACCCCTAAAATACAGTAATTATTGATTTTCCATCAGTCTACTCTAAGGCAATGTGTGAATATAATTTCAGTTCAAAGAAATCTTTTTTTCTCTATTTGACATTTGCCAGAGTATCTCAGGAAGAACCAGGATCCTGAGTCACAAGTCTGCTGCTTTTTTCATGAAGCCAGGCTCCTGCCCCTCCTTTGTACTTCTTGTAGACTTTACTCTCCATAGTCATGTCCTTGAAAATTGTCTTTCACCTATTTTACTTATCAAGTAATTAAGATTTTTGACACACGTCGAACAGGATTACTCAAGATACTCTATCCTAATTCCATAGCAACATATTTAAAGTTACATTTTAGGAGGTAAAATAAGATTTCTACAAGTGCACCGGCACACAGTGCCTCTCGTCCTCAGGAGATAAATGATACCTGTATGTATACGTGCTTCCCTTATCAAAAGCCATCACTGAAATAAGATGGGAAATCCCTGTTTTGGAAAAGTTGCTTTCTCTTTGGAACCCAAAGTTAAAGGGAAACTGAACTTTACTTTTATCTGTAGGAAATGTTTCCTTTACTATATGGTATGTACTTTACTGGACGTGAGTGAGCCCGTATCATCATGTCGGAAGTTTGCCCGTGAGCAGAATGAAAGAGCATTATGCATATATATTCAAAAAATCCATTTCTTCCAGGCTATTTTGAAAAAGTAGAGATGCCATGTTTATTTTTTTTAATAAAAAGAAAAACCTGTTTCAGTGTAACTACTGTGTACCATGTGCAATTCGTATTTTTCTGTTAGTGTGTTGGTATTAATATAATGGATGCAGAGAGAAAGTAAATAATTCTGTTGAGTTACCCAGATGGCATGTGTGTAGGCTAGGACAAGGGGCAGAGGAAGGGTGGAGGTATAGTGAGAGTGCAGAGCCTGGATTGCGCTCCAGAGTTGAACTACCTCACTTCAGATCCATTCTCTGTTCTAAACTGCTTGCTTGTTCTTGAGCAAGCTATTTAAATTCTCCACAAACTGTTGCTGTGAAAATGAAGTTACTTTGGTGGTAAAGGTTCTTGCAGTAGAAAGCTATTGTCGTTCTTAATGCATTCTAGCATCTTTTTTAATGCATTCTAGCATCTTAGATTTTACCAGAAAATAATTTGACTGAGACTGGGGGTGGTCAGTAGTTGATAGCTTAGTAAATTCAAAGGAATAACTAATGATTTGTGTATTAAAACTTTTTTCCCATACTACCTGTTCTATCCAAATACAGTGAAGGATAAGATACAATGTAGAACTTAGCTATTATATATGAAAACAGTGATAGTAGCAGAAAATTCTAGGAAAAAAATTATTCATATATTTAGAGAATTATGCTGTCAGGAATTTCAGTTTTCCTCAGTGCCTGCTTCTTTTGAGCTAGCACTTTGGTGCAAATTATTTTTATCAGTCCTATTTCTTTCTTCAACTGGAAAGCACTATGTGAAACCACTTGGAGAAAGAAATGAATCAAATACAGGTAAGGAGAAAACGGTAAAAGAATATAAATGAGAGAAACAAGACCTGTCAATCAAACTTCCTAGTTCATAATTTTAATGTCAGCCATGTGCAGAATAAACATTCTGCTTGATATCTATGATTTCTTTTTTTTTAAAGATTTTATTTATTTATTCGACAGAGATAGAGACAGCCAGGGAGAGAGGGAACACAAGCAGGGGGAGTGGGAGAGGAAGAAGCAGGCTCATAGCGAAAGAGCCTGATGTGGGGCTCGATCCGATAATGCCAGGATCACGCCCTGAGCCGAAGGCAGACGCTTAACCGCTGTGCCACCCAGGCGCCCCGATATCTATGATTTCTTAAAAAAAATTTCAAGAAAAATGTCAAATAAATTGCTTGAGAACATTTTTAAAAAATTAAGCATTTTGAAATGAGCATGCAATGATACAAATGATATTTGAGTTTAGTATCTGCCTCAGTCGGTGACCCCAAATCTCTCCTTTCATTCTTAGCTATATATTTTTTCTAATAAACTGTTTTAGAATAAACTTAGATTTAGAAAAAAGTTGTTAAGATAGCATTGAGAGTTCTAAATACTCTTCATTCAGCTTCCCCCAATGTTAACATCTTACATAACCATGGTACATTTGTACATTTGTCAAAAACAGGAAATTAACATTGTGATGCTGTTAACTAAACTCTAGACTTTATTTGAATTTCAACAGATTTTTCTGATAATGTCTTTTTTCAGTTCCAGGATTCAGTCCAGGACCTCAGACTGCATTTAATCTCCTTTGGTCCTCTGATAGTTTCTTAGTCTTTTTGTGTGTGTGTATTAGCTTCCTATTGCAGCTATAATAAATAACCACAAAGTTAGTAGCTTAAAACAATGCAACTGTATTAGCTTGTAGTTTTGGAGGTTCGAAGTCAGAATGTGGAGTTTACTGGACTAGAGTCAAACTGTCCACATGGCTGTGTTGCTTTCTGGAGGTTCTAGGGAAGAATCCATTTTCTTGCCCTTCCCAGCTTCTAGAGGCTGCTCACATTGCTTGGTTTGTGTCCTTTCTTTTATTTAAAATTTTGAAAAAATTTTAATTTCTGTATATTTGACATATAATATTATGTTAGTTTCAGTTGTATGACCGTGATTTGACAATTACAGTACAAAATGCTCACTACAGTTAAGTATAGTTACCATCTGTCACCTAAGTATTACAGTATTATTGACTATATGTGGCCCCCTTTTATCTTCAAAGCCAGCAAGGTCCAGTCAGTCGTTCTCACAATGCCTCTTTCTGACCCTTCTGCTTCTTTATTTCCTATTTAAAGATCCATGCGATTATATATGGGGAACACCATGATAATCTAGGATAATCCCCTGTTTTAAAGTCAGCTGACTGGCAACCTTAATTCCATCTACGGACTTAATTGCCCGTTACTTGGTTGCATAACATATTTTTAGGTTCTGGAGATTAGGATTTGGATGTATTTGGTGGGCCATTATTCTGCCTACTGCAGCCTGCTCTCCTGCTCCCAAAATTCATGTCTGTTTCACATACAGAATGTATGCACCCATCCCAAGGTTCTCAGGCATCAAGTCCAAAAACTCATTTCAACCTCATCAGCTCAAAAATCCCAAGTCTTATCATATCAATCATCTCAATCAAGCATGGGTAATGCTCTGTGCATAATCCATCGGGGGTGCAGTTTCTTTCAATCTGTGAACATGAGATTTAAGAAACAAATTATTTAATCCCAAAACACAATGCTGGGACAGGCATAGGGACACCAGTTATAGATGTTTCGTTCAAAAGAAGACAAAATAGAAGAAAAAAAGTAGTCATAGTGTATCATAACCTTTAAGAATTTATTTTTCTCTCTGCTTCAATATGTCCACAAATAGGCTGTGAACACCCTCCCCAGGTGATCAGGTGTATCGGTGTCTCTGCTGGCCTCTGCCACAAGTTCCCCTTCTTGCCCTCCCTTGACTGTAACCTAGTGACATTCAAATGCACCAGTGAAATCCCCTCATGCCCCCCAGGAAAGGAACTTGCTCACAGGGCCTTGCTCTCTCTTGGCTTCCCACCTTCTTGGATGGCCTTGCTTCCTTGGTGCTCCTTCCCATGTTGGACCTCTCTCAGAGTGCAGTGACCCTTTCTGGTACCTAAGTATAATGAACTTTTTTCCTCAGCTTTTCCCCTGTGTCTTGTGGCCACACCTGACTGACCATCTTGTAAAAGAAGAGGAAACACACAAGTCCCAAGCAATTTCACAATCCCTTGAAGCTCTCCTAACGTTCTGGCCTCTGGGTTTAACACTCCACCGTTGGAGTTATCCTTCCTTTTTCATAAAACGTACCACATGTTTTCAGCTGAGTAGTTTTATCAATCGTTTCTTGCCTGAAGAATTTTGGGGATCTGACAGCCTTTGTGTATTTTGTTTTCTCTTTCTTAGTCCTAACTTGCTGCATTTTTGCTGGTATGAAATTCTCAAGAACCTAACAGCATCATGATTTTAGCCCAGTGAGACCCATGTCAGACTTCTAACCTATAGGGCTGTGATATAATACAATTGTGTTGTTTGAAGCCACTAAGTTTGTGGTAATTTATTACTACAGCAGTAGAAAACGATTACAATTGGATTTAGCAGTATGAAAGTCATTAGTGATATTGACAACAGCTATTTCAGGGAAATGAGAAATGGAGGCCTGTTTAGAAGAGATTTGAAAGAGAAGGGAGAAAAAAAATTGGAGAGAGTGTATATAGACCACATTTGAGGTTTTCCACACATTCTGTACTTTCTTACCTCTGTCTTAGCTCATTGTCTTTCTTCACTGGGTTCTTTCTATCCTACTTCTACCCCATTCTTATGGCTAATTCCTATTATTAAGCTTCCCTTACTTTCTTAGTCTGGATTAGCTCTTTCTACTTTGGGTTCCTATCACCTGGACACTTGCTACATTATGTAATATAAGCTCTTCCCCCCACTAAACTCCTTTGGATGCTCAGCACAGAGCAGAGTGCTTAGTTGCAATAGATGGCAATAAACACTTATTGAATTAGTAAGTATTTTGGGGACTTTTGTACATTGATAAATTAAACAATTATAAAATATACACTATTAGTCTATGAAGTTTATTATTTCTGTCCTTTAGTTACAGTTCAGTAGTTAGGCTTCTCTCCAGATATTTGGTAAGATAAGCAGAAAGGTTAACCCACAGAACAAATACCCAACAAATTTCAATCAAATTCTAGCTTCAGCACATAAAGGCTATTTATTTAGGTGAAAGCTCTTCCCCAGGGAAATATTTGTAGATCATCATCCTAAGTTTCAAAAGTAAATTTTGAAGTAAGTCCTAAGTTATGGCTTTCCTTGGAAATAAGAAAAAAAAGCATATTTATAAAACTGAATATGAAACCATGTAAATTTCAGGAAAGAAAGTGCTAGGAGATGCTCTAAACATTTGAAAGCTTCAGCACACCTGCATCGAAAGCTTAAACACACACAGCCGTAGGAACTAGAAACTTCAACCAATTACAAAAATCAGGAAGCAGAATTTACCCAAATAAACAGAAAACATGATTTAAGTTTTAAGGTGTTATAGAATTTTACTTCCTTGAACTTAATTCATTTGTAAACTTTTTCACTTATTCCTATAAATTCTCTATACTTCCTCTCAGCAATCCACCCCTTCAGTAGACAAAATATCCTGTGGCTTCAGAAACCACATTGTTCAGGTAATTTTTCCTGCTCACTCACCATGCACCAATTCCCACACTTTGTCTTTTTATTATCTGATAGGCACTGAAATTTGCTTTGAGCAAGCAGCTTCATTTTACATAATTAGAAGTCTTTCATCTTGCAGCTACACCCATTTGAAACACCCTAGAACAAGGAAGAAAACAAGTGGTGTTTCTGAACGGCCAGGAACACTCTCACAAAGACCAGACTCTACAGCCCATAGAAATGATTCTTTGGAGAGTGCCTCAGGCTCTCACCAAAGTCTGCTTACTTTGACATATCTATTTATTAATATATCCTGAGAACATTAATGATGCCATAGTACAATAATATTCATGATGTGAAGATCTTGACTCATAAGTACAAGCTAACTTCTGTTCTGTAAATTAGAATAAATTGGAACAGGAAGTGGCAGTTCATCACTGGAAGAGTTCCATCCAAAATAGATGGAATAGGAAAAATTTGAGCACTTAAGAGATTGCCTTCATCAGTTTACAAAATACATTTTTGTGGAATATGTCATTCCAAATGATACACAACAAAATTTCATTGGATCCACCAGCAGTACCATGTGATTTTTAATTTACTTTACTTTTGTAATTAATTGTGTTTGTACACTAGTTGGAAGATAGCTGAAGAAATCCTAGGGCATCACAAAACCTACTGGGGTCCATGTGATGCAAAGGCTATAGAAAGAAAGTCTGGCTAATGAGTCAAATTAGCTTAATTGACTGAATTCAGATCATTTAGGTTCGTATCATTACTGTCACTGATGAGCTGTGTGAACTTTGTCAAACTGTGTAACTGCTCTGCTTCAAAAGCTATCTAATCGAACTGTTTCCCAATGTAGGAATTCCCTGATAATCATTTAATGTTTGTATGGAAAAATTCATGGAAAGGAACCAACTCTTTAGGAGTTTTTCTTTTGTGACATGGTTCTGCTGATTTCATCCATTCACCTTAGCATACATTTTAGATCAATAGAGAATAAAAATGCCCACTGTCCAAGGCATACAGACAGTGTTCCAAGTAATGCAGGACACACCTTGCGTGTATCATTGATAATCCTTATAATAACCCTACAGAATTGATATTTTTAACTCTGTTTTAGAGATTAAAAACAATTGAGGCATAGAAGGCCAAAGATCTTTTCTGAGATCATACAATGAATATGTTTAAAAATGGTGAAGTGTTTTTTTATTAGTAATAACCCTTTAAGATACTTGGAAACATATAACTAGCTTTCTGTAAACTCTCTCTTTACCACAGCAAACAATTCCTCAGCTATTTGTTATATGTTATGAGGAATGCATTTCCTGCTACCCTTCCATGAATGTTTAGGAAATTTGTAATATTGCTATGAAGTGTGACACCCAGGTATAAATACTCTTCTCTAGATAGATATTGCTTATCCTGATTTAGTTATTACTCTGTTACATAGCCCAAGACATTTTTTTTTGTAGCTGTATCAAAATCTTGAGTAATGTTCAACTAGAGATCAACTAAGGCGTCCAGCTGTTTTTTCCGTTGTAGTAAATATGCTACCAAGCCTGATCTGTCCCATCTTGTACACATGCAGAGTCTTTGTTCATTAGTTTGGTTTTTTTATTCATAGCATGTCTGTTAATTTTGTTTTATGGGGTTCATCTCAGTGTTCTGCCTTGTCAAGATCATTTTGAATCTTAATTGTGTCATCCAACACATTAGTCCTGCCTTTCAACTTAGTGTTATTTGCAAATTTGATAACCCCCTTTTCCATGCCTTTGACCAGGCTGTTGATAAAAATATTGAACAGACAAGGGGCAAAGATATAATTCTGTAGAATGCTACCAGCGACATTTTAATTAATGATGCTCCATCTAAATAAATAATGGTCAGGTAATAAAAAATAATGCAGCTTTGTTTGTATAGTATTTAATAGTTTCAAAACCCTATGTGTATCTACTATTATGATCTACTCCAGTCATAACTACCTAACTGGGTAGACAGAGAAATTAGATTCAGGGATAACAGGTGAAGGGGGAGCTATAAGTGCCTGCTGTGTGCTGGGATTTTAGGGGCTTTGGAAAGACAGTTTCTTCTTCCTAAGTTCCTCCTTGTTCAATCGTTGCCATGAAGAATTCAAAGGAATTTTATTCTCGTGACTTAAGTACAGTAGGAATTTGTGAGCTATTAAAAATGTCAATCTTTTGTGTTTTTTTCTCCATAGCACTTCTCACCATACTGTGTGTTTTACTTACTCTTTATTTTCTATCCCACTAGAAGGCAGTCTCCATAGGACAGATTCTTTTTGTCTGTTTTGCTCACCACTATTTCCTAGTACCCAGAACACATAGTACATGCTTATAATAGATTCTCAAAACCTTATAAATAATAAAAAATCTTTAAGGCTTACAAGTCGGGTGTTTTAGGTCCTGCAGAACAAGTTTCAATAAATTCAGCTCCATCAGGGCAGTGAATGCCTGTAGACTAGACAAATGTGAGCTGTTACTGAGCTCTGCCGTCACCTCTTGTGTCCTCTGTCACCCTCCTGCTGCTCTGACCCAAGATGTTGGGGCAGGTGCTTCCCCCATCTTCTCCAAGTTTCCTATCACTTTCTTCATGTGGCCCATGTCTAAGTCTGGCTCTACATTAGAGTCCCAGTTCATGCTTGTCTTCATGTGACCAGTGTAGTTTTCCAGATTTTGTGAAATGAAAAACACCTCCCTGAGGCAGAAGTCGCAGATATTGAAAGCCTGCCTTCAGTTCTCATTATTGCTTATTTGCATTCTTTGTAGATTAGATTCCTTAACAGGGGCACACATCTTATCTACTTGGTATCTCAAGGTGTTGCTTGCCTGCAGCTTCACTGCAGTTGCCATAAGCTCCCAGGCCAAAATGAAGATCCCTTAAGGTCTGGGCTCAGTTAGGTCTGACCAAGTCCTTGTCCCTCTCAGAATCTGTTCTCTCTTGTATTCTTCTGCAGTGATCCCAAGGTATTGTAGACAGGGACATAGAGGCAGGAAATGTGAGGTCACTGATAGCTGGAAGCTAAGACATTTAAAAGCCAACTGTGCCTACCACTTGGTTTTGCACAGAAGGCCCCTACTTATATTATTACTGAAATAGTTTGTATATGCACCCCTTCAGATATGATGGGGAAATAAAATTGATGCAAAACACACACAATTTTTTTTTCTTTTTTAGGCTGGAGAGAGAAGTGACCTAATTATTGTTTTTAACTACTTGACGGATTGTGTCCATCTGTTTTTCTCCTCCACCAAGAATAGAACTAGAGGAAGCAGGCTTAATCTGTAGCCTGAGCCTTGTAGTTTAAACATAAAGGAGAATTTCCTGACAGTGAGTAGTGGATTATGGAATTTGTTTCTTATGAGATTTAGATTTCCATCTGGTTGGGGTATATTTGATGCAGCTGTCTCTGAAAGTGGCAGAGGTGGGTGTATATGTAGGTTAAATGACCTCTCAAAGATTCTTATTACTAAGAATGTATGATTACTTTAAAAAAAAGAACTATAATAGCTTCATGCTTTCCTAATATTTTTAGTGTCGATAATATGAATTTTTAATTTGTTGGGGGAGTGCTTTTAAAAATAACTTGGAACAGTGTTCAGCCACTTCTAGAGTGTAGGAGGGCAGATCTTTGAATTTTGAAACAATTGAACATGGTTTACTAAAATGTATTTCTGGACTTGCCCTAGATGAAATAGTTATTTATTCAATTATATTTTATATTTCTAAAATTGAGTTTGAATTTCGAATGGATATTTTTTTCATGTGAAAGTATTTGGGCTAGACAATCAATATTAGCAAACTAATGCCCATCGTATGTGCCCATGAGTATCAAAAAAGCTTTATAGACCTTGTAATTAATCATAGTTACTCAACTAGTCCAATCATAGATAATGATAAGAGAAATAAAAACAACCCAGTGACTGAATTATGCAATACGGTTATCTGAAACACATGATGTAGTTAGATAATGAGTGAAGTAGAAATAAATGATAAGCATAGATAAGGAAGAAAGAATCTCAATGAAAATGTAAAATATTAAAGACTGATAATTAAGAAACTTTATGATAGGGGAAATACTGATAACCACTTAAAAAAAATTTAATTCCAGTGTAGTTAACATCTAGTGTTGTAACTTGGGGTGTACTATATGGTGACTAACATAATAAAAAAAATTTATAAAAAACCAAACATATAGTATTATATTAGTTTCAGATATACAATGTAGTGATTCAGTAATTCCATGTATTACTCAGTGCTCATTGATATAGATGTACTCTTAATCCTCTTCACCTGTTTCACCCATCCCTCCACCCACCTCACCTCTGGTAACCATGTTCTCTATAGTTAAGAGTCTGTTTTTTTGGCTTGTCTTTTTTTCTTTCCTTTGTTTGTTTTGCTTCTTAAATTCCACATATGAGTGAAATCATATGGTATTTGTCTTTCTCTGACTGATTTATTTTGCTTAGCACTATGCTCTCTAGATCCATCCATGTTGTTGCAAGTGGCAAGATTTCATTCTTTTATTTTCACGGCTGAAGAATATTCCAGTGTGTGTGTGTGTGTGTGTGTGTGTGTGTGTGTGTGCTGTGTGTGTGTGTACACCACATCTTCTTTATCCATTCCTCTATTGATGGACACTTGACTGCCTTCATAATTTGGCTATTGTAAATAATGCTACAGTAAACAAAGGGGTGTGTATATCCTTTTGAATTAGTGTTTTCATATTCTTTGGGTAAATACCCATAGTGCAATTACTGGATTGTAGAGTAGTTCTATTTCTAAATTTTTGAGGAACCTACATACTGTTTTCTACAGTGTCTGCCCAGTTTGCATGTCTACCAACAGTGTACTTGCGTTTCTTTTTTCTCCACTTCCTCACCAACACTTACTGTTTGTTGTGCTTTTGATTTTAGCCATTCTGACAGGTGTGACATCTCATTGTGGTTGTGATTTGCATTTCCCTGGTGATGAATCATGTTAAGCATCTTTTTATGTGTCTGTTGGTTGATTGATAAACACTTTTAACTGCACTGAGAAATCTGTGTGTCTTTCAAGTTAGAAGATGACTGCTATATTTACTTTCTTGATTCTGTTTGAAAATTGATTTGTATAAATGGAAAAAGAATAATCTATACCAACATTTTAATGCTTTCATTAACAAACTTTGAAAGAACACCAAAATTATGCTAAAGAGACTATGTCAGATGTGGATATTTTTATAATAATTTAGACAATGTGAATTAATCTTCAGGTTGGATTATTCTTTCTTAAATATACAAAAGAATGCAAAAGCCTCTTTAGACATATCTAGAACAAGTCACATTGTTAGGGATTTTACCGGGGTGATATTTTCCCTTCTTCCTAGCTTGGTTTTAAAAAGGAAAATGATTCAGAAATCTGTCAGTCAGGCCATATAGAACAAATGAATATCTTCCTAAAGAATAGAAATTAAAGTTTGAGGAATCTCTTAGGTACTATATAAGTGTGGAAAATACTCTAAGAGTTTCACAATTCCAGGCAGCATTGGTGAGTAGCACATGGAAGTCATAACTCCTAAGTGACTGAAGTTCATGTCACCATGGGAACTATATTACTTTTGCCTTCCTTTTCTGACAGGCTTCTTCCTATTTACTCAGTCTTCTCTTTGTCATTTCCCAGGTCCCAATATGATTATATGTAGCCTATGTTTTACTTTACTCAATATGAATAGGATTTTATTCAATATCTTGGGTAGATCTATATATTTTCCACTGTAAATGTCTTTTTTTTTCAGTACAGGTAGCACATTGAGAGGACGTGGCAGGTACTTTGGATTTATATGAGATTAGAAAATTTTAGAGGTAACGTTGTAGGGAGGTCTTACCTCATGTGCTTGAGATATGAGTGATTTGGGTGAGGGACTCACACTGAGAAATCATCCTGTATCACTGAAAAATAATCTTATTAAGTCATATTTAAATATGTTAACAAAATAGAGTTTAGCTTTAAAAAGATGAGGTAAGAAAGACTTTTGAGAATGAATCTGTTAGTTACAAGGTCCATTATTACGTAAACTCAAAATTAGGAAAAGCTATGAAGATTTTAATACCTTTCAGTGTACTGTTAGTTGTTCATCTTATAAAATTTATTTTTCTCTTTTTCTTGGGCCCATGGGTCACACAACTAGAAAGTACATTACCCAGTCTCCTTTGCTACGAATGCCGTATGACAAAGTTCCCTGACAGGTAAAATGAGGGGAAGTGATGTGTGCAACTTTGCCCTCACGTACTTGCTCTGGGTTTACCCCCTTGTCATGTCCTGTGAGCTAGAACAGAGATATACTCAAGACCCAGCCTGACCATGGAATGAGGACTATGCCTTAGGATATGATAGAGAAAAAGTAAAAGGAACAATTAATAATTGCTTGATAACTGAATGGAATGGAACCCTGCTACTAAGATGGCCACTCACTTTGGAAGGTGTGGGAGACAGAAATAAGGCTTACTTTTTAGTTTTTTTTTTTTTTTTAAGATTTTATTTATTTATTTGACAGAGAGAGAGACAGCCAGTGAGAGAGGGAACACAAGCAGGGGGAGTGGGAGAGGAAGAAGCAGGTTCCCAGAGGACCAGGGAGCCCGATGCAGGGCTCGATCCCAGGACTCTGGGATCATGCCCTGGGTGGAAGGCAGATGCCTAACAATTGAGCCACTCAGGCGCCCCTACTTTTTAGTTTTTAATTTAAAAAAATTTTAAACTGTTTTTATTTATTTTTTTAAGGGGGAATCTGGCTTTATCATTTTTTCTTCTTTTTTTTCTTTTTATTGATATATTTTCAGTTTTGATGTGGCCTCTTCTTACATTTAACTGTGGAAAGTCTGTTCTGTCAGTCTTTGGGTCATTTTCTGGGTTATTTACACTAATGTGGGTATTACCTAAATGTAATTATGGGTCAAGGTGAGCTTGGGATTCTCCTTTTCTGCTTTCTTCCCTGGAAGTTCCAAGGCTTACTTTTTTTAACCTGTTGTTTTTAGTACAGAAGCTTATTTGTTATCTAAACTGTAATACCTTATAGACAAATATTTCAAACCAAGAAAAAATATTATGGTGAGATGTTAAATAGTTTTGATCATAAGATGAGAATTAATAAAAAATGTTTTAAATTATACTCATGTTTATGTTTTTATCACTTTACCCTTTTCTCTTCCTATTCACTGCCCCCAATAGACTGGCCTGTATGGATTATAGAAACAAACCTTTTTGCTTTCTAGTTTCTGGGAGGGTTTGACCAATAGGGAGTTTTGGCAAATGATCAGAGAGAGGTAGGTGAATGAGGTATTTACTTCTCTTGTTGCTTCCATGTAAGGAAGGGTGCCTTGGGCTGTTTTCATTACTCTAGCTGAAGGTAACTCTTCTTTCAAGACAGCCTCCCCTCCATGAGTCTCTCCTGTTCTTTCAGTAACTACTCCCTCTCCTGTCCCTTTGAAGTTAATGAACCTGGGTTATAGAACCATCCTTTGTGGTTCTCCTCACCCTGTCAACACCTTATGAATAGTCACTTTGTAATTAAATTCTCCCTGAATTATCTTGAGTGTTCCATCTGTTTCCTGTTGGGAACCTAACTAAAACACTATTTGTGTGTCATTCTTTTTAAGTATAATGTTATCTGAATGTTAGGAAATTATTCTATGATCAGCTTGAAATTGCTTTATTTTCATGAAGACATTATTATAATTAAATAGAAATTGGATGGAAAACATGTGATTTATGTTCTAGGTAGCTAAACCTACAACCACAATTATTTTATAGTGAAAATCTGACTTAGAGCCTTGTTTCTTTATTTCCAGAAGTTTACTGAAATTACAGAATAGTTGGGAGAAAGCAACCAAACAAAAACAAAGACTACCAGAGCATTGAAATGAATCTATTGTAGGAAGTGATAGCTCCTTCCCTTAATGGCTCATGGAAGCTGGCTGTAGAGATAGTATCTTCAGGAAAATGGTCGTATACCACAGTCCTCAAATTCTGTGGAACAAAAAACAGTTATGCAGTGGGTTTTAACAGCCGTTAACATTGGATTAGTCAAAATGCTTTCATTCTGAAATGAGAGAAACCCAATTAGATAATTAGCTTCTTAATTAGGTTTAACAAAAGG
The DNA here is from genome assembly GCF_002007445.2 of Ailuropoda melanoleuca. Taxonomy (NCBI): domain Eukaryota; kingdom Metazoa; phylum Chordata; class Mammalia; order Carnivora; family Ursidae; genus Ailuropoda; species Ailuropoda melanoleuca. The sequence continues at coordinate 160,609,276 of NC_048219.1, read as the reverse complement.
TAATTCCTTTGCTTATATAACTGGGAAGTCTAAGGATCAATGTCAAGGCATCATGGGTCTAGACATTGCTTCTTTCTGGTTTCTTCTCTTTAGTTTGTTCTGTGTATTGACCTCATTCTGAGGCAGGCTTTTTCTGTATGTGAGGAAAGGTGGCTGCTGATAGTCTTAGCAAAATGTGCATGTTTGTAGCATGTGATCCCATGGGATTAGAGACCCTTTCCCTTTCTGAGTTGATATATCAGATCTTAGGTGGACTGTGATTGGTTCCACCTGGCTCAAGTTCCCAGTTTGCAACTGTTGCTTATGGGGCATATGTCATAGTTTGAATGATAGCGTGGTTGGCCACAGGACTCTTCTAGTTCATGTTGCCAGTCCTGTGGCCAAAAAAGATCATGTACCATGATTGATAGCCCTCTAGAATTATGAAATTGAGGAAGAATCAGCATCCTAATGTCAATGTTAAAAAAAACCCAAAAACCAAAAAACAAAAAAACCAAAGAAAAAAACCCCCCAAAAACCTAAAACTGTTACTCTATAGAAATGAGGTTGAATGTGCTCATGTTTGAAAAAGAAGTTAATGTTTTGGATATCTACTTCCTGTAATGGTAGACTTGGTAATTTCAATCAACTTTGACTCTCAAGAAAATGAAAATATGAAATAAAATATTTAAAATTACTCATTAAAACATCAAATATTTAATAAGTTAGGGAAGGATTTCTGAAACAAAATCCCAGAAAAAGTGAGGATTCAGAGAAACAAGAGCAGCACTTGAAACTGGTTTCACACAAAGGACATTTGCTTCTCTTAGAATCTAGAAGTGGGATTGCTGGATCATATCATAATTCTAGTTTTAAATATTTGAGGAACTACGGTACTGTTTTCCATGGTGGCTGAAACATTTTACATTCTCACCAACAATGTACAAGAGTTCCAATTTCTTCACATCTTTGCCAATATTTGTTATTTTCTGTCCATTGATATTAGCCATCCTAGTGGATGTGAGGTTATAGTTCGATTTATCATCTACAGATTGAGACTGAGAAGGAGGCACGTGCCATTTATTGGTTGGTTTGAGAGCTTGTAAAAATATTTTCAGTTAGACAAGTTCCCAAGGTAGTTTCATAGGCTTCATTCCAGACTTCTCTTCCTAATGCATTTTTGTTATTCTCCAAACAACTGTAATGTTATAAAATTGTTGAAAAGTCTCATCTTCTAATTACTTTTCCCCGGCCATGAATCTACCAGGAACCTCAACTCAAACTTACTATAGCAAAATTAAAATCATTGTGTACACACACACTGACACGGATTAATAGTGGGTATAGGGATGGTTCCCTCAAAGCAAAAATAAGTTACTATTATAAGAAAGGGCAGATGATTGATGGTAAGTAAAATCAACCAAGGTCTACACTATACTGTTAAGATAGATTTTCTTTCTTCTCCACTGCCTTAAGCACTTACCCTTTTCAAAAATTTCAAGTTGAAAGTGAATAACATTTTCCATTGGATAAAAGATTAAGAAATTGATATAGCATTAGAGGCTTTCTAGAAATCTACTCCTGAGAACAGTTATGTAGAATGGCCTTGTGGAAAATTTGCCTTCTCATGTTCCTTTATTGTTTGATAATAGAAAGAATACAAGGTAACCCTTACACCAAATTCTGCTTAATAGAGAATGATGCCATAGTAACAGCAAGATATAGAGTATCAAGACTTGAAAGTTTTTTACTGGACCAATCTAACTCTGAAGGGTGTTAAAATCGATCTCTTTCATCTCTTTCAAGAAAATACTGAAAGTAGTTCCACTTTCATATGCTTAAGGTAGGAGAGAGTAGAGCAAATTGTAGTCCCAAAGCTTCAGTTCTCCTCCTCTATAATAACTGCTGAAGAAGGGAACAGCTGGAATTTTTAAGGGACATCTTTTTTTCCCATTGTTGAAATCTGTGAAATGAAGCAATTAAGAGAGTTGGTTAATTCTATTTGTTTAAAAAAATGTGCGATTAGTTTTTCCCCATTTTCTAATATACAAGCTGTCCCAGAAATAAGGAGCTACAGATACTGTTCTTCACTTAAGGAAAGAGTTGTTTTCCAACAACAAACTTTATTTTTCTCTTTGGGGAGTTTTCAAATATAAGTAATTATTGTTGTCGGCACCCCATCATCACAAAAATACTGATCGTTTGAAATTCTTAAGAACAGGTTTAGGAATTTTGATAATACTAGTTATTTCAAAGTAGATACAAAAGAGAGGTAAATTATTATAAAATTGTATTTTCTACTCGAAGTGTCTGAAAAGCAGTATTTAATGCTTTTCTGTGATTTGAAATAAGTGAGGAGGCCTAATGTTTCAGCTAAATGAAGGATGATCACATTTGTGGGCATATTTCCAGCACATTTCTAGAGGACAAGCTGTAGAGCATAAAAGAGTGTGGCAGATAACTCAGAAGTGAAACTGAAGATGTAAAGATGGAATGGTATACAAACTTCTGTTTTTACCTCACATGAAAACTACACATAAGTGAGCCAGTTTTCTAGAGATTAATAGAATAGAGCTGTTAACCTTGAGCTGTCCAAGAAGGGACAGGATAGGGTTCTTATTGAGCGAATGGAAGAAAACAAAGTCATAAGCACTAATTAAAAATAAGGTGAGAGGCTCAACATTTTTTCTGGAGGGGTTTTCTCAGGAAAGATCTGAGAAAATCTGAAAAGAGTCCAAAACTTTTTTAAGGTTGAAGAGAGAATGAGGAACAGGTGTGGGATTATTTGGGATGGGGAAGGGAGAGAAAAAATGGGCCCAACTGCCCTGTGCACCCAAGATTTAGGTAATATAGTGATTTATTTTTTAGGAGATTTCCTCTGAATGGATTAGTACACGAAGGACCAGTGAACATTCTTTCATAATTTGCCTTTGCCTCTCTTAGAAAAAAAGTAGAAGCAGATTGGGAGTTTTGATATACCATTTTTTAAAAAATAAAAAATTGTTAGAATGTCATGACTTTTCATAACTTTACATGTTTCTTAGCTTAATAGATCTCTCATTTTTAAAAAAGATTTTATTTATTTATTTGAGAGAGTGAGAGCTAGCGAGAGAGAGTACAAGTGGGGAGGAGAGGGAGAAGCATGCTCCCCACTGAGCAGGGAGGCGGATGCGGGGCTCCATCCCAGGACCCTAGGATTATGACCTGAGCCAAAGACGCTCGATGAACTGGCACCCCTAGATCTCTCATTTTATTTCTGGGATTCAAAGAAGATAAGAAGGATCAGCATAAAAATAGATTGCCATTTTTTTCATTTAGAAGTTACTTATTCACAGAGAAAAATGTTTAAAAAAATCTCTAATGAAGAATTCAGATGTTTTTCAAGAAAAGGTTATATCCTATTATGTTACCCACATATCATCATGATTTCCTCATAGGATGACCCCAGTATTTAACACTCACAATTGCACTGCTTTTTCTCAACCCATAAATTTATCTTGTGGACTGCATGAAGTAGTGAGAACTGTGTGGACGGTCATTTTATGAGCCCCATCTTGTGCTGTCAGTATTTTTACTTCATTCCCTAAAATTTCAAAATGTGGGTGAAGAGTGGTTAAGTCTTTTAAATTCACCAAGGAGTAAGTAAGTTGGAGTTGATAAATTATTTATACAACTCAAATGAAGTCTTGCAGCTTTATAGTAAAAAACTATTTCATATGGGTAGAACTTAAAAGTCCTAGTAAATCCGTTTTACCACTGCAATTGCTTCTGAAAACCAGACTCTTGCTAAAAAACTGTGTAACTGTGTTGAACGTAAGAAGCCCCACCTTGTCACTGAACCCAACACTTTTCTGAAACTGAGGAGGGTGCTTCATACTAGAAGGAAGTTCAGTTTTGGTCCTAAGAATTTGAAATGCAATAAACAAATTAAAATTACTTATAATCAGTCTTTCCGCAATCTAGCATACACATGATAGCTTATGCTTTTTTCCCCTCATTTCTAATGCAATTGTCTCGTTTAACACACATGACATAAAACACAAAACAATAAAACCACATTATCTTCTGCTTTTTCTGCTTTCTTGGTAGTTACAGCTTCCTATGGTTAAAAGGAAATTAGGAGTTAAAGAAGGTGATTGGAATTAATGTAGGCAGGTTTTATTCTCCATCTGGCTTTAGCAGAGATCAGAGGAGATGAATGTCCAGCCATTAGCAAGCAATTAAAAACCATTGTCCCACACAGAAATTTTTGTCCTTGTTCTCCATGTATATCATCAAGAACTCTTCATTTTTTTGGTCTGTCTTGTCCTTATCTTAACTTCACCTATTCCCAAATGCTAAGTGTAAGGAATTTTCAATGTAGTTCTCCATATTGGTTTGGAAACCCTTTTTGGTGGACAGTTCTGCTACCTCCTGAGGCAGGTTTGGGAGGAGGAACTGAGGAAATGATGAAGAGCAACTCATTTTTTGGTCTTCACTGGATGATTGACAGTCGTCAGTTATTGTGTGGTTACTTTTTCTCCTTGAACCAATCAGAGTTCCATTGGTGGTTATTTGTGATTTGGAGTCTTATCTTTCCATCCTTTCTGAACCTTTAGCCAGCTTTTAATACTAAAACAAACAAACAAACAAATTTTAAGGGTAAAAACTTAGATTTAATTATACTGTCTTAACTAATATTCTAATGCGTGCTGTCTATACCCCTAATACGCAGTGATTTTTGTTTTCAAGAGTTAGTCATCAAAATTGATAGGCATCTATTCTATTAATGGTTAAGAAGTAGGTATAATTGATCTTCGGTGCCTCTCTCCAGTTTTGATTTTGACTGGCCCCTTTTCTTCTCTTAGTACTCCTTCTACACGGTCAGGACAGTCTTAGTTTTCTCAGAGGCCATGCCCCAGCTCCCACCCTTCCAGACACTGGTATTTTTCTTCAACAGTATTTCTGAAAGTTTTTCACATCTTTCCAGACCTTCTTTTCTTCTAGTCATCAAAGGTTTTTTTTTTGTTGTTGTTGTTGTTTACCTCTCTCATACCTTCTTGTCCTATAAATTACTGCTTAATCTGTTAACAAATTTAAAGTAAATGCTAAAGACTGATACAATAAAACAGTTAAGAATTTTACGTAAAGGAGTTCGTGTGTTGTGAATTTCAGGCCTCTGTCAGAGCCTGTGAGAAAGATTTTTTGTATAAGATTTTTCCTGTTAAATCTAATTAGATCATATCCACCTTCAAATGAACAACAGAGAGGGGAAAAATGCCCCGAGAACAGTCCAAGTAGTACCTGAAGGACTACCTTTATTGACCTCTGTGGATGTCACAGGTAACCCTCTCTCTTACCATTGCTTTTCCTCTCTCATCACCTTGGAGGCTTCGAAGTCTGCATAACATGATTAGGATGTTGTGTGTGGCCTTCCATGGGGAATTTTCTCTTCTATTTTGCATGTGTTTATGCTATGTCAACCACAGTGGCCAAATCCTCTTCAGGGCTAGCATGTAGTTTTTCATGAACAGGTTTTTCTTCTGTAATTAGACCAGATCAGTATGACATAGATTAATGGGTAATTTTAATAAAATAGTTTCAGTTCTTCACTTGTAATTTTAGATTGAAGTGTTCTACTTAAGACTATGAATAGGTCAGGAACGTAATCTGTTCAACTTTTCCGTATAGCGTTCCTCATTATGGCTAAGTATAAGAGGCCATTTAAAACATACTACTTGAGGAAGAGACTAAGAATCAATTATTTCTGTACCTGATTTTGTATTTTATATTTTAAAGGACTATGATTTAAGTGTTGTAAGTACTGGGAACTTGAAAATTGCTTTATTATCATTTTTGACCTTATTACAAAATCTAGGTTCACAGTAGCGTAACGATTAAGTGATTTTCACCTTTGTGAACACAGACATAAGTAAAACAGTTTTTATTAACATAAAATTCATGCTGTATTAATTTGCCACATAGGCATTCATAATACACAAAGGCTGACTAGTTCTTGACGTCAAAGGAATTATAGTTACAGTGCTCCACACACACACAAAGAGAAAGCTGGACAGTGTTATGCACATGTTTATGATTAAAATTTTTATTTTTTCCTAATGCAACAAATGAAATTCAGTTATAATTTACTGAAGCCTATTGCCTTGGGGCTTAGAACATTCTTAATATTTAGCAAGCAGAAAAACTAAAATCATGACTTATGAATAATGAAACAGACAAATCTACTCCCTCTGGTAAAATGGAAATAAATACTGCACACCTTCCCAAATATTTGTTTATTTGTCTATTTTACTCACTTTTGCCCATAGGATTCGGTTTCTTTCCCCTTCTCTTTTTAAATGGAAATGACTACAAAGTGGTCCCAGTTGAGAAATATATTTTCAGAAATACTAAGGTTTTTATTCCATTAGTAAACATTATTGGCTGTTTGCAATTATATATTTGTTTAGTAATAAATGAATAATGTATAGTAAGAGCTAGTGGTGGTGGCCAGGCATCTGAAGTGGAGGAATATTCCCAAATTAGACTTCCTTTCCTCTCAGAAAGTGACCTAGAAACTAGGATATCTGGACTCATCAGCCTCAGGGAGGGTCAAGAGATACAAGTTGTCTCTGAAGTTTTTCTTTATATTCTATGAACAAGTCCCAACCTGGAGGCTATGTCTGATTTATGGGCTTGACTTTATTTCACCTGTCACAGAGGTGTCCTGGGGAAGCCAAGGCAGCAGCTAATCCATCAGTCACCCAAAGCCTCCCTGGTTTGGAATCCCTTTCCTTAATTGTGTTTCCCAAGCTGTGTCCATTATTATAAAGAGTCATGATTCTGGTGGCCGCATTGTTTGAAAAGGCAGACTTTCAGGTCTTTTTATTTTTTTCAGTTTGTACCTCTCCTGGATGGGTAGTTAGTGTATATGATAGTGTTTAAGTTCAGGTTATTTTGAAATACTGTGATTATGATTGTGTGAATGTACTGTGAATAAACTTCATTTTGAATAGTCTTAACATTTGAATATTGAAGATAAGAGACGAATTCAGAAACTAAATTTTTCTTTCAGGTTTATTTTTTTCTACTTGACCAATTTAACTACTCCATAATGGCTTTAAGACAGAGCACTGGGGTCTTCAAAAGGGTCAGCTAAAAGGATAATGCTGCATGTACCATCATTGGAGGGGGGAGAAAACAAGTTTTTCAGCTATTTCTGGGATTCATGGTATAGTATCATTATTTTATTTAGAAGAATTTCCAGAGCTTAGCCACAATTAAATATATTAGTACTGTTGGTTGTGTGCTTAGTGTGTTAAATACATTATTTCATTTAATATCTAAGCATTAGTTATTATTGCTACCATTTTTATGAATGGGGATTCAGAAACACGAGATGGGCTTACTAACCTCCCCGAAAGTCACATAGCTTGTAAGAAGTAGAGCCAATGCTTGATCTTGGTCTTGTGACTCTGCAGAACTTTCTCTTAACCACTGTGGTGATTGCTGATCACACCCAAAGGCAAAAGTGAGTTAAACCATTGTTACTACTTTTTCCCCATGATTTGTTCTAGCTCCATTATATACAATGACTATTTCAGAGACTGAGCAAAAGTAAGCTCTTCAGTAATTTCAGTGATTCTAAAATGACACATTTTAACATCTCTTAAGTTGGGGTGCATATAATAATTGCTGAGCTTTTACAATTACTAACTACCTGGTAGTAGTTCTGACACAGTTGTCATTGCCTTAACCAATTTATTTTGCTTATATTTTCCTTTTTATGTATGCAATAGAGTGATACATTAAAGGAAATCAATGTCAAAATAAGACTAATAGAACTCTTTCTATAAATGTAAAAAAAAATTAATGATGGGAAAGCAACTTGTCAGACTTTAATTGTCAATGAGTGTTTTTCTTTCTTACTGCGACGTAAGAAAGCGTTTAACAGCATCTTAGATTCAATGAAGTACAGTAGGTGTTATGTCTGTACAATGTCTGTCCGACCTATTAGTACAGAAAAAATAGCACCAATACTACATTTCTCATTGTGCCTGCTAAGCTGTGAATTTCTTGCCTATTGTATTGTCTTTATACATCTATATCATCCAGTATAGTGTCATGCAAGTGATAGATACTGAATAAATCCATGTTGAATTGAATGTGTAATGAGACTGATTTTGTTTTCCGCATAAGGGAAATTTGAAACAAGAGTTCCAGAAATATTTTGAGCAGTCAGCATCACTGTAATTATTATAGAACGTCCTATGATGATGACCTCCTTGAAATATAATGCTGATTTTAATGTATTCATCGTAAAGAGTGGTGGCCTCCTAGAAAGGGCACAGTTTAGGAAGTCAGGAGATTTTAATTTTAACCCTGCCACAACCTTCCTATGACATGTTAGGTAAATCACTTAACCATGTCCTGACTCATATATAAGAATAATAATTAACAGTTCTCACAGCTGTTGTACGTGGTCAAAGTCATTGTGACTGTATCAATGCAAAATCATTCTAAAAGCTTTAGAAAATGCTTGCAAATATAAATGCATAATCATANCTCATATATAAGAATAATAATTAACAGTTCTCACAGCTGTTGTACGTGGTCAAAGTCATTGTGACTGTATCAGTGCAAAATCATTCTAAAAGCTTTAGAAAATGCTTGCAAATATAAATGCATAATCATAAAAAAAAAAATCTCAATTCAGGAAGCTTGAAGTTTCCAACAGAGCCAATCAGAACCAGAAGCCCCAGCTTGCTATGGCATCATGAGGACAGAGACTGTCCTACTCATTTTTAATTGGCACTATTCTTGGCATGGTGGATGTTCAGGACATTTTGTTTTATGAGGGGCTAAAATGAACACAGAGGCAGAATGAATAACTAAAATAGATTTAGGGAAATGTACATAGATTTTGTTCTCATAAGATTGCATAATCCTTTGACAGGAAATGTGGAGCAAGGTTTAGAGGTCAACATTTTGGGGATTATATGTGACTTAGAAAATCTTGACCCTTTGTCCTTGATCTGATACATTTGAAATTTCTGAACAGAAATGATAATATTTTGTATAGAAAGATAATATTCTTCTGGAAACTATGCAGATTTCCATAGGAAGAGTCATCATATAATCAATAAGTTTTGGAAATTGGATTGTTATCAATACTTCTTACAAATACCAATAGCTGTGGGTAGAATTCTCATGTTTAAAAGATTTATCATGGTAGATTTGCTCATCAACCCAGAAAAATATGCTTTTCTACTGAAATATTACTTGAACACTTGAAACACATGTTTTAAAATATGCAGATAAGCCTGTCTTTCTTAAGGGTGTGAGGACAATTAACAAAAAGTAAAGTATATCTTTTTTTTTTTTTTAAAGAAAAATAATTGATTCAGGAATATGATATGCTGCCACTTGGTGGCACTCTTTACTCACTTAATGCAGCTTTGATGATGAGAAAAATGTGTTTATAATAAAGCAAAGTGACAACCAGAGAGAATTTCAATAGTCTAATTTTAGACATAGCATTCAGGTGTTTTGGTATTCTAATAGCCTGGATCAGTTAGTTTCCAGAGCTTGCCAGTGTACGGTTAGGTCTAAGGAATGCCACTCAGGTTACAAAATGCATCAGGTTTGCATTTAATGATGTTTTTACTCTGCAAAATTTGGCACATTAAATTTACCTCTTTGATTTTCTTTTGTCTCCATTCTGGGGGCCACGGTTTGAAAAGCCTGACCAGTACACACAATGAATGATTTTTCAAAAGAATATTCTTCTTTTAAGAAGAAATAATTTGGGTCAGTAAAAATTCAACAAAGTAATGTATGACAACCTTTTGATTACTGGATAGCTGAGCCTTATTTACAAATAAGATTTAGAAAAATGTAATCAAGCAACAGCTGTCATGAGCCAGTTTATTTATTAAAGAGCACTTTTTAGGTATGCAAATTGGGGTAAATGTACAGACATAATACTGAGTGGAATGGGGTTGTTGTTTAAGTCAGTCAGAAGGCAAACTGTTAATAATGGCATGTGGGCCAACTGTCACTCTTTTACATGATCAGCGACCATTCCAAAGGTTTAATTTGACATCAATCATTTTCATAGAAAATTAGAAATTATGTTAGAATATTGTCACTGGGATAGATGGGAATAGAAATATCTGACTCGGCCTGTCTTATTCTTGCTATGTATAAAAAATACTCAATACTAACCATTTTTCAGCATTTGGGGTAGGGGGTGGAAAACATTAAAGATCCATGCCTATCTTCATTATAATCACAGTGTCTGGGCAACAGTCCCAGCCTCCAGCATAAAGAACCTCCCAGAGCATAGCACATTAGTGAGTACAGTTCAGCTTTATCAGCTGTGGCATCAATCACATTCAGAATAGTTATATCAGGTCCCCACCCAAGCCACTCAATTATGAAAATCTCTCCAATGCAGAACTAGTATGCCATTGCATTCAAAAGCCACTTAGACAAGCTCATTGAGACTAAGATACCATGTCTCCCATCTTAATAGATGAAGATCATTGAGAAACAGCCACATAATTTTAGGACATTGTTTCTCCACGTATGTAACCCCTCCTCCCCCTTATCTGTGGGAGATATGTTCTAAGACCTACAGTGGATGCCTTAAACTGCAGATAGAATGAAATCCTATATGTTCTATGTTTTTTTTCTATACATATATACCTATGGTAAAGTTAAATTTATAAATTAGTTACAGTAAGAGGTTAATAACAGTAGCTAATAATAAAATAGAACAATTACAACAATATACTATAGTAAGAGGTACGTGAATGTGGTATTTCTCTGTTTCTCTCTCAAAATACCTTATTGTACTATACCCATCCTTCTTGTGTTGATGTGAGATGATAAAATGCTTAGTGATGAGCTAAACTGAGGTGAATGACATAGGCGTTGTGACCTAGAATTAGGCTACTAGTGATTTTCTGTCCATACATGAAAAGGACAGTCATCTGCTTTAGGACCACAGCTGATCGTGGGTAACTGAAACCACAGAAAGTGAAACCATGGATAAGGAGGGGCACTGTCTAGCCTGAGAATGAATTTGCTTCCGAATACCCAGATGATGGCTAAAATGCACATTTCCAGGCCCTGCTGAAGGGATGGGGGTTAGTGTGGGCAATCACTGTTTTAAACAAGCTTTCTGAGTGATTCCCATGTTACTAAAATTTGAGAATTACTGTTTGGTGAGGGACAACTCTTGTGACTATTTTCTTTTATTATTAAGATATAATGTATTATTTGTTTCAGGGGTACAGGTCTATGATTCATCAGTCTTAACACAATACCCAGCGCTTACCACAACACATACCCTCCCCAATGTCCAACACCCAGCCACCTTATCCCCTCACCCCCCCTCCCCTCCAGCAACCCTCAGTTTGTTTCCTAAGATTAAGAGTCTCTTATGGTCTCTGGTTTCTTCTTGTTTCATTTTTTCCTCTCTTCCCCTATGATCTTGTGACTATTTAAATATCAAACATAATTTCTGCTCTCTACGGTATGTATGTTTTTGCCATTGTTCATCTTAACAATGAGAGAATTTTTATTTTCATTCTCTTTCTAGGGTTCTTTGGAAGCAGGGATTGGAATTTAAAAATCTAGGTTATATCAAATATTGCAGAACCAGACAAGTTTAGAACTTAAACTACAGAGGAGTATTCTGCTTGAATTTTTGCTTTATCAGAAATGTATTGTTTTCACAAATATTTGTCCCCTGTATGCATATACAAGGATAATGCTTAGGGTTGGTACCTTTTTAAGGAAACTGACATTTATCAGTCATCGGCTCTGCAACAGACTGGTTTTTTAACTGGCAAAAATGAGTTTATTCAGTACTAATGACAGTTGTAATTTGGGACAAGCAAGCTATAGCAGAAACCATAGGCAAGTTTCTACAACGGATTCTTTCTATCTCAATATCCTCATCAATTCAAAATTGTCCTCTTTGATCTCCTATTTACTTATCACACAAAATGGATGTGAATATATCATCATTCAAGCCTGCTATAGGTAGTAATGGGGATGTTTTGCTCATTTGTTGATCAGGTTATCTCAGGGACATTTGAATTATTATTAAGATGCATTTTGAAGACTGTTGAGAATCTTTGCATCTTTAAGTGTGTTTCTTTCTATTTTGAAAGTCTTGTATCAGATGGTGTATTTTTTGGTATTTTCACAGGCTATGTTCTTATCATTCATTCTGTGAGTTCACAATAATAAAACATGGCTTTGAGCCAAAAAGTTCAATTGGTGACTTGACCTTTAGGATTTTCACCATAATATTTCTTTGGCTAGTGTAGAAAGTTTATGTAACTGAATTGGCATGCTTTGTATGCTAAGTATGCTAAAATACTCAAAAGGGACATAATTGTGAATAACAGAATCCAGTTTCTTCTTATTTTTTAATCCTGTATTTCTAGGAGGATATTCTATTGCACTGTGAAACTTAACAAGAATAATTATCACTTCAACTTCTTAATCGCCATCAGGGTCCATGATAATGCTCCTGGTTCTCCGGAAAGACGGCCAGGAAATCACACAAATCAGACTTAAAAGCTCCTTTTTGATTCCTACAAGAAATGAATTCCATGAGGACCATTGTGTGATGTTGAGTGGATGAGAGAGCATTTCTAGGTTCATCAACATTCTATTCTGTACCCACAACTTATTGATATGAAAACCATGCTTCTAATAATTGAGACTGTTTGCTTCCATCATTTTTCTTTAAGGCTTGCATACTGATGGTAGTTGGAAAATAGCTTCCGTTATTTCAACTCTTGCTTGCTAATGAGTATCTAAAAGTGGTTTGAGAGTAATATGAACAAGATCTCTCAAAAGTATAGCCACTTCTGAGGCAATATAGTAAATATCATCTATTAATTGTTGAATATTAGCACTGAAATGGGCTATAGAGATTGTGTTGCTTAAACCCCTTATTTTATAGAAAAAGAAACAAGTTTAAAGAAACCAATTTTATTTTCACTGTAAAATCAAATTTACAGCTTTGCATAATAAAATGCTAATAGGAACTGCACAGGAATGAATAAAACTTGATCATTCAGGCTTACACTTCATGGTTGAAAAGTCTCAAGCTGCTTTTCATTTTGTTTTATTGTCTTTTGACTTCTTTCTATAATCATTTATACTTAATACACATTTCTCTAAATGAGATATCAATAAAAACCCTAGTTTTCTCCAGTTGTTTCTATATTACAACATATATTTTTCTGGACAGTATACATTTATTCTTACTATCATAAAGGGAATTGCTTAATAATATGCACCATGATTCACAATAATATTTCTCACAGATTTTCCTTTGGTATATTCTGTTCTTCCTCATCTTAGACTGAGAGAATTTGACTCTGAAGGCTTGATTGCTTATGAAGTTTATCTGTTGGTGGTGCTTAGGCTGTGTTCTTGGTGCTTCCGACAGTCCTTGAAAGAAAGGGGTTGGGAGAGGCCCAGGTGTGAACTCAGTAGAGAGCGCATCTTGATACCTTGGTGGACTTAGGCTTGCAAAGGGCTGAGGGGGGGAGGATTACAAAGAATAAGGACAGACACGATGTGTGGTGGGAAAATCACAAGCTGGAATTCTTTTATTTTAACTTATGGTGTGTGGCATACAGCATACATGCTGTGATTCTCGCTTCTCTCCTTCATCTTCCCACATCTAGTCACTCACACACTCTTGCTAGTTTCTTCTACACTGGATCTTAAGCACTTGTCTCTTTTCAATAAACTGTTTTACTCTGAAAGACTATTAGAGATCATCCTGCTCCATCACAGATCCACTACAAGACTCACTTCTGTAGCATTGTTGATAGGTGCTCTTCCAATGTGTACTTGAATATTTCTGGTACCAAAAACTCACTACTTTTAAAGGAATTTTATTTTATTATGGGACAACTCTAATTGTTAAATTTTACTCCTATTACTTCATTCATATTGTCATAGTAAAATAATTTCCTTTGGAATTTAACCTTTGGTCTTAATTGTTTTCATAAATTATTCAAAATAAGTTGTTTTACATAGTAATGTTCCCCACCCCCCAACACACACATAGATAACATTTCCCTTCTTCAGGCCAAGCATCCCCAAATTCTTCATGTGACATAGTGGTTTACAGGCCATTTGTCAACCTCTTGGGCCTTATCACAATATATCAGCCTCTCTCTAAAATTAATACAGGTGAATTGAGCACAGTGATTTTCCTTTCTCTGGAGATTATATTTCAACCAAAGTCTAAGTCAGAGCTTGCACTAGTTTGTTTGCTTGTTTTGGTAGCAGTGGCACACTCCTTTTGGTCTGAGAGTCAACCATTCATCCTTCCTTCTGATAAATCCACATTTCCCTATTGTGTACTTTTGCAATTAATTTATTGAATGCTACATTCATAATTGTTTAATTTCAGTTTTCTTTCTTTTACTTCTTGAAAAAAAATTTAAATTTAATTCTGCCAATCATTGTAGTAATTTGTCCCAGTTTTATGCAATGTGAAAATTTGAGACGCATTCTCTTCATCCAGGTGAAACAGGGAAGCTTGAAGGACAGCGCCTGTGGCACAGCTCCTGGAAACTCACTCTGTAGGTTGATCAGCCGTGAATCCACATAGCTGTATTGTCATCAGATCCATGTCTAATGTTACCCAGACTTGTCAAATCTCTTGTCTGGGTCAAGGTACTCTACTTCTTTTACCGTTCTCATCATTTACAGCTGTTCTGTCTCTCGTCCTTCGTTTTATTTCTAGTTAGCTATAACATAGTCACATACAGTCTTGCTAGGCTTAGGTACTCTCTCATTTCTGGTCTCTGAAGATGCTGGAATTATTTTCTTAAATACTTTTCTTTAGCAAGTCATTGAACCAGGGCCTCAATGTGGTATTCATGGAACTTAGGCGTTTTTGCTTTTGTGGGCTCCTTCCTCCTTACATACAAAAATATTTAAAATGATACTTTATAATTGTGTTGGCATAAAGTTACTTTTTTTGACATAGATGTTAGCTTCTTCTTTGCATTTTAAAAGAATGAAAATATTGTGCACCTCAGCATGGTGCCAACTGTACCTAATAGATAAACCAGTCCTAACATCAAGTTTGTGCTTCCAAATCTACTGTGATAGTTTCTCCATTACTTTTCCTTCCTTAGTCCATTTATTTAATATTTTCCCTGACTGTGCTGAAATTTGGCCCCCTGTATTTTAGATGGCCTACATACTGACTTTTCTGATCACTAATTCCATATTGTTCACAGTACAGCATATATATATATTTGGTAGTGGCTCAGTATATACTTATCAGTCAATTTATTTCTCTTTGTTAAATAGAATAAAAATTTCACTTTAATGTTTAGTTTAGAATTGATTATTAATTATTAGTTTAGAGTTGATTATCAATTAATTATTATCATTAGCAGTTACCATAAATTATACTGTGACACTATTTTAGATTGATAATTACCTGAGGATGTTTTCTTCATTTAAAAATTTTTAGTGCTTTTTTTCTTGATTCATACATAAGTTCATACATAAGTTCAATGTAATTTTTTGAAAAATACTGAAAGTTATATAGAAGAAAATGTAAGTCACCCAGAATTTCATCATGGAAAAAAATGTAATTATTTTGTTCTATTTCTTTCTAGACAATTTATACATAAACTTATTTATACTTTTAATAAAATTAAAATCATACTGTTATCATACCATACCCTATTTTTTAGCAATATACTAAAAACGTTAGCTCATGTAATTAATTATTCTACTAGGCTATAATTTTAATTACTGAATTATGGGTTTTTTTCTAAATATACCATAGTTTATCTAACGTCATCTATTTTGGGGACATTCAGGTTGTTTCCAATTTTTATGAGGTTTTGGTTGGGTCTATTGTGTTTATATTTTTATTTTTATTTTTTTAAAGATTTTATTTATTTATTCGACAGAGATGGAGACAGCCAGTGAGAGAGGGAACACAAACAGGGGGAGTGGGAGAGGAAGAAACAGGCTCATAGCGGAGGAGCCCTATGTGGGACTCGATCCCGGAACACCGGGATCACGCCCTGAGCCGAAGGCAGAAGCTTAACGACTGCGCTACCCAGGCGCCCCTATATTTTTATTTTTTGTTATTCTTTAATTGCTGCTGAAAAATTCAGGATCTTGATACATGGTAGTAAATGGGAAGTTTGGTTAATGAAGTAATTATCCTCATCAAAATTTCTGGGTGTTCGTATTTCTAAATATAGACTTTAAAAATTAGGTTGTTTTGCCTTGAATTAAAGAAATATGATGTGAAGGCAAATGAAAATTAGGAGTGTTTGTTTTAAAAATGAAAATTTTCATAAGTTTAAACCTTCAAAAAAGATTACGGTTGTAATATTTTGTCAGTGAAAGTCTAATCTATTTATAATGAATGAACTGGCTTATCAAAATGATCCTAGTTTTTCATATAGTTTCCACATTGAAGAAACCCTTTATTGCTTTGTGCACTTTATCTAATAAATGTTGCTTAAGAAACTAAAAAAAAAAAAAACAAAAATCCCGAGCAACAGGACAAGATCTATCATGGCTTGGAAATGCAGTGTGAAAAATCTCTTTTATTAGGCATTATCTACCATTTGAAGAAGAAAGATGGATTGATAAAAGCTATTAAAAACTGGAATTAATGCATATTTTATGAACTCTACAACATTAAGGGGAAGATTAAACTTAAAGGTGGCCATTTCAGACTTTACACAGCAGTTTATAATTTTATTTTCATCTCTTCGAATAACGTGGGTGTAATGCCAGCAGACCAATTATGTTCCAGAGACAAAATCACCATCTTCAGCAGCTTGGCAATCAAGGATCTATTGTCTAAAAATCTTCCTGGTGTTTATAATGTAAAATTGCCCAGGCATCTGCTTTTTTATTCCTGCCGAACTCAGATGGTTTCCAATGTCCACAGGCCCACATATCATCTCTGACCTTCCACCATAGTGCTCAAGAGACATTTTATACTGACTTGCAAAGTTCTCTTTCCCATAAAGGAAGTTATAGCCATGAATAAAGGTAAAAGAGCTGCAAATATAATTACGTGAATGAATTAATCCAACAGTGATTTATACTACAGGAAAAATAAAACGGCCATGTTTTTCCCACATAATGTGAACATAATTTTCTTTCTTTTTAATGCATTCAGACACCAGTCATATCTTTCAACATTTACAAAATGCAGCTCTTATAACTTCTTCCACTCATAAATCACTCCTGTGAACCTTCCCTCAAGGATATGTTCTGTGTAGAATTGTTGGATGGAATGTAGAATTGGAGATATAAAAACAAAGGTAAAATAAGATCATTTGACTCCAAAGAATAATGAACTTGTAGGTTTTGGATTATGCTTCTGGTCCCATTTCAAGAAGTTGTTTCAACAAAGCGGTACAATCGCATGCCAAAAACGTACACAGTAAAATGAACTGGATATGGGAATGAACTGGATAGACACTTTGGGGGTGGGTTGGGGTGGGATTTAGGAAGCAGTAATTTGAATATAAAATGATGATACTGTGTTGATATGAAAACATTTCATTCAGCACATAACCAGGTGCTAGTCAATTAAAAAAATTAAAACAGCAGTTGTTACTTATCAGAAGTTTATACATCCAAGTAGACCATTTACGTATATGATAGTGAAT
The DNA here is from genome assembly GCF_002007445.2 of Ailuropoda melanoleuca. Taxonomy (NCBI): domain Eukaryota; kingdom Metazoa; phylum Chordata; class Mammalia; order Carnivora; family Ursidae; genus Ailuropoda; species Ailuropoda melanoleuca. The sequence goes on along the minus strand of NC_048219.1, from coordinate 160,591,604 downwards.
CTTTACAAAACCGATATACAAAGTACTATTATTACAAAATTAAAATAAGTTAAGAACTAAGGCTGACAGGAGGTGGCGGGAGGCAGAGACTACTGGCAGAGGTGATATCTGGGTTGACATGTATCTAATTGCAAAGACTCCATTCTTTCCAATACGCTATGCAAAATTGGCAAACATCTTTCTGCTGTGGTTGGTACTGAATAGACTCTGGAGGCTGTAGTCTATGTCTGATAACCTTTTGGATTTGCGTCCCAAATCCAGTATCTACATTTTAAATCTGGCTATGCAAAGCATTTTCTCAAAATTTGGTGACAATTCTCTGAGCTCTTTTTTCATGGTGGACAAAAATATTGAAATTGGATTTTTGTTTATTTGAAATTGACTTTTATTTAAATTGTGACTTCTGGCAAGTTGCCTACTACTGATCCTTGGTTTCCTAATCTAAAAAAATAAGGAAGGTAATAGAATTTATCTTTGTAGATTATTTTAAGGATTAAAATAAATCATATAAAGAATGCAAGGTGCCTTGCTAAGCCTTAGTCGTATTAAACACTCAATAAATGTTAGCTATTATTTGTCTCTAGAAGCATGAATTCCCTCCACGTTATGTTGTTTCATCATTTAATTGGTACAGTTTATGCAGAGAGAGAGTGGAGACCCCAGAGTAAAGGAGAGGATAAACAGGAAAGGGAGGAGGTGGAAGGGAGGGTGGGGAGAGTGAGCGAGTGTGTGAGCAAGCATGAGCAAGCAGGAGCCAGTGGGTGTAGAGGGGGGGATGCCAGCTGCCAGCAAATATGAGATGAAGGACAGGGGCAATAAGTGTTCATTACATTCTGTTTTCAAAATTTTAGTTTATAATAAACTGTTTTAAAATGGTCTACTCCATCTACCTGTTTTTCTCAAGGTGGAATTTGTGGTTTGCATATGGCTGAAATGGGAAAGTTTTTGTTTTTGCTCTGTGTTTTGGGTTTGGTGGGGAGGGCATGTGATATTTGGTTTCCAGAAAAATTGGGAGACCTTACATTGGGCCAAAAAATAGAGAAATCATTGACTTGTGATTTAGCAAACAGGAAAACATTTGATTTTTTGTTTTATTAAAGACAATGACTTTTTCGTGGATAGTGCTTAAAGAAAATATTTATTGTACTGACTTCTTTATAGAAAAATTGGTTGCAACCAAACCATAAAAGCCCTGTAATTATAGACTATTCTGCCAGGACCCAGAGTTCATCAACATACAAAACTTTATGCTTTGATGTATTTCTTGGAGGATTTGATATTTTTACAACCTGTACTGATCCATCTTATTACAACTGATGACACTGGACTTTAAGTCCCAGGGGATTACATCCTCGTGAAATGGTATATAATCAGTTTGATGAAGCATAACTAGCATGCCACTATATAATAGGTTACATCTTACATATCGGAAGCCGGGCCACTAAAAATAAATTTCACTCCTGCAGGCTTATACAGTCATTTCCTTTCTTGAATCAACATACTGCAAAAATTCCTGTGTACTTTGTTAAAACCTTATGTAATTTCTGCTTATCTACAGCTAGATTTTTATTATTTTAGTAAACATTACACCTGTGTTTTTAAAATAAAATAGCTTATTTAGAAGATTAGAGTAACCAGTCTAAGATAATTGTCTGCTTTATCTTTTAGTTTTCATTTAAGAATATAAAGTTATATTTGTAATTTCTTCAAATCAAATACAGGATGTCTCAGAGTTCATCCAGTCTCCTGATCCAAGACTGATGCCTGGTGCCCTTGTTAATATGAGATTTCTTTCTGAATCCTGGTTTTTGTCCTTTGTTTCTAGGATCTTTGAAAAATGACATTTCTGTGCAATTAAGTCTCATCATCTGCGAAATGTTGTCACAGTAGCTGCAGTTGAGGTTGACTAGAACAAACTGTTTTACAATATTACATGTGATACTATGCCAGCAAGCCAGCTTAGAACATGATGCATAACACTGCTCTCAGCAAAATTTTATTGCCAGTTCCAATAATAATCAGTACACATGAAGATACAAAATTAGATAGTTACTGTTCAATTTGAACTTTTATGAGCTCCTAAAAAAAGTAGCTCATAAATGTTCAAAAATGGAGAATTTTACCCCTTAGCTTGTGAGACAAAAAGAACAGCAAGAGACCAACTATATCTGTAGCAGGCAAGGCCAGATTATGTTAAAACTCCGAGTTATAAGAGCCCTTACTGTCAACAGCTCATATGGTAACTTTATTTTATTCTATATTTATATATGTAATTTCCCCCAGAATTTTTAGAATAATCCCATCCAAGTCAGAATGCATACACAATGCAGTTAACAAACTCCACCTGCATATTGAGCATATGTCAATATTGTGATTTTATTAATTTCATCCTCATAAAGTGGTTTAACATACAGTGTGATCTTACTGAATTTTTATTGTCACCTTAGAAGTCCCATTAAACTCAACGAGAGCTGTGAAATCATGCCAATGTTTTAAATGCACTGTTGTGCCTGGGACTGAGTAGATAGGGAAAAACAGAAGAATGACGGGAGCAAAACATATGGTATCATATATCTTCTACGACCTCTTATTCCAGTGCCATTAGAAGTGTATATTTCATGTTTGGTTTTCCCTCTTTTTGGTAAATAAAAAAATATTTTAATGGATTTGGATCTTGAATTTGGCTCATTATTTTCTTTATTTAAATCTAGATTGATTTGCTTATGTGCCAGTATGTCAATTTTTTTCTCCACTGCATTATTGAATTTCCCAAAATAGTGGCTGTGCAGATGGTATTTTCACATTTCCTTTCTGTATAATAATGCCTTAAAAATCCATAAGCCAAAATATAGATTTGGTAAGCTAAAGAATTTCCTGTTTAAATTCCGTTTCATAGAATTTACTCTTGTGATCTGTGATTTTAACCAGCTGGTTATTGTTTCAACTTTCTTGCTACAAATAGGTAACTCCTGTTGTCTGACCAATAACATAACAATAGCTGTGACCACTTCTGATATTGATCTCTTGAGATCCTTTCAAGCAGCATTCTGAAATAAAGTGTCTTGGAGGTTAAAAACATGCTGCTTCTATTCCTACCACAAATCAAGACTTCAGAAGCTGAAGCCTGGACCAGAAACCAGATTGATTTCTCTCTTCCTTCCTCCCTTCTTTTCTTTTCTTTTT